>NW_021680493.1:296677-296911 GCF_001412515.2 Diachasma alloeum | reverse complement strand
CCCCCCTCCCCCGCCCCCTCCCACACAAGTCTTTTGATGTAAACTAAAATATCGCTAGCCGAAACAACGAGCAAAAGCAAATCTGCTCAAAGTGAGCGATTGGGTGTCCTCATAATTCTGTCTCTCACGTACATTCAACTTCAACAGCAATCTTTCCTCCTTCATCGTCTGCATCGACGCACGCCGGCTTCAAAGTATTCACGTGGACCATGCTTGAACCCTCTTCCCGATCCT
>NW_021680493.1:287343-296596 GCF_001412515.2 Diachasma alloeum | reverse complement strand
GACTCTGTATACCTCAATGACCAATTATCTTTGTATCTTTGCCAATGTCTAGTGAACCGGCTGGCTGAAACTGTCAATGGAAAAAGGGTTTCGGCGGTAGGAGACATGTGTAACGATGACGGCGGCGGGGAGCGGGCGGGGGAGGGGGAGCGAGGCCGCGAGGGGTGGGGCGGGGAGGGGATGAGCTCAAAACGAATTTAATAGGCAATTTTTTTTCTTCTAGTTCTTTGTGGGTTGGAATAACCGGGAGGCACATTTATTGGGCTTTTTCTAGGCCTTTTGTTGACGGTTTTAGGTTTATTTTGAGGTTGGGTGCAGCCAAGCGTCGGGGATGCCTTCCGCATGGAGGAGTTTGGAAAAATAGAGGCCTCGGGAGGTGGGGGTGTGGCGGCGATAGTGGGAGTGGGAGGTCTCTCGGGCTGGGAGTCCACTGCTAGAGGACTGTTGATGAATAAATGATATCAGTAGCGAAGTGGTAAAATGAGATGAGTCAATTTTGACTGTTCACCAGTTTTCAATCAATATCTCGGAATCTAAGGCAGATAGCAACATTTTTGCCGTAACCTTTTTTGTGGAGCCGATTGAGTACTACAACAAATGTAATTACGAAAATTTAGCTATCTCCCGTAGATTCGGAAATATTCCTCAAAAACTCAACTGGGAGATAAGTCGACTTATCTTTTTTTCTCCGTGTAGAAACTCCTTGCATTCCCTCGAATTTTCTGAAAACTCCTTGAGTTTTCTCGAGTTTTCTAGAAACTCCCTGAATTTCCTCGAAAATTCTAGAAACGCCTTGAATTTTTTCGAAATTTCAAAAAACTTCTCGAATTACCTCGAAATGTCTAGAATTTTCGAGAATTCCGATAGATGGCGCTGCACATAAGGACCGTTTCCCAAAATGACCCCCCATATTGAAACCATGGACGTATCCATGTCAAAAGCTAAAGAATAGAATTTTGAAAAACTTGATTAATTGGAATCGAAATATGCTTGAATAAAATTTCTTTATAACTGAATAAAAAAGCGACATTTGTGTACGAGATGAACCTCACAATCATTTGGCGCGAATTTGTAATAAATTCTTGAGGTCGAGTGAAATCCCAAGTTTTTGATGACTCAATGAGCCACATCCGCTTGAAATAGACGTGTTTCGTATAACAGCGGAGTCATGCTAGATTACCAGCGAATTTCGTTGAGATTCTCATTGAGAATGGCGTCACGTTGGTGGCCCAGGGGCTGGGTCATGTTGCAGTAATTCCAAATTGGTTTTGGACAAGCGGTTACTTACGATCCACGAGGATCTGTGAGCATCCATCCGCTATGAAGGATCACCGAACCCCCTGAATACCCCGGTTTAGTTTCGTCGTAATTACGCGCCGCTGTGAGGCTTAGCCGATCCTTATTTATACACGCAAGCTCTCCTCTCCGACCACGATTATACGTGATATTTCCGCAGAATATAGATTTTAGAGGAGAGCTTTCATCGTAGAAACTCTCCATCAACTTTTGAACGCTGTAAACAAATTATTCTGTTTTGTTAATTTTTCCGTTGTGAAAAGCAGTGTCTTCAAGCCGTCTTAATTTAAGACATTTTTTTCTGTCTCCATTCAAGACCCTTCAGGACTATATAGTATGTAGTCATTTGTGACGGCAGCGCTACGAAAATGTATTAACCCTATTAAGGATATCCAAGGATCTTTGACAGTTTGGGACAGACCACACTACAGATTCAACCATTTTCAATCATCAAATTTGTCAATTAAATTGCGTGCGAAAAATTTGAAAAAAATCATGATTATTCAGCGCCATTCAAATTACATTTTACACCGAATTATTATTGTTGTTTATGAATCAATAATTTAAATTGTTTAAACTTTTGGAAACCATATTGTTTTAGGCATGAAATCGATTTCTTGTAAAATTCTGAATATGAATAAATTTGTTGCGATTCCGAACAAGTGATTTTTATGGAAAATTGATTGTTTATTAATTATTTATCGAAAGTGCGCGTATTTTTCAAAAATTGCAATTTTTAAATTATTCCATCAATCTTGGGCCAAAAGTAAACGTTCTCAGAGTATATTTCACGTGATAATATTTGATGAAGTGGAGCAAATTTAAACAACACCTAATATTCAACGGAACCAATATTATTTATTTATTTATCCATATGTATGCCCTCTGGGGTCTTTATGTTTGTTCCCTTTCCCTTAATATTAACCCCAGGTAGAAACATTGACATTAGTAACATCGTTATAATCTTCAACAAACAGTCAAAACAACTAATATTATTCTACGCAAAATGACAAATGGAGACATCAAATACAGAACAACAATGAGAAACTATCAATGAACGAGAATCGTTCTGACCGAACGAGTAATCCAATCAATGCCTCCTCTATTTTTGTTAATTCCTGAGAATAATAGAAAAAAATTCATGCACCATTGGCCGCTTCAATCAGAGACACCGAGAGAATATATCCGCGGCCCGCTGTGCTCTGATTTCCTCCACCGAGCTTTTTTATCCGAACGCGGCGCGCGCATTTGCAAACGCCTGCGCTCCCTCCTCGTGGAGGAGACGAGACTATCAAAAGGTTGTGACGACGATAGCCCGCGGTGACACTGCGAGACGTGCACTGGCCTTCCACCGGGAAAGGTGTGTGTCCCCCCAGTGGCACGAATATTCCACCTAAATAAATAAATTCAATAACTCACGAGCGGTTTTCCCACCCCAAATCAGTCATTTGCTGAATTTTTTCGTGTTTTCAAAACCACAAATGCGAGAATTTTTGACTATTGAGTGAATTGTCCGGCTTAATTAGATCGTAAAACATCTCCGAATATCATAAATCAATTATTCATAATTTCAGAATCGTAATTGACCGGAAATTGATGCCGCAATGACGAGCGATGTGCAAACAGAGTGAAAAAAAAGTGCCTGAAATAATGTAGATGTAGGAGGGATGAGAGTACATTCATCCGAAAACTCTGGAAAAGGGTAGGTCAACCGAGGGATGGGGTGGGGGCTGGGGAGACGGGTAGGGGGTAAGGGCTTCTCCGGTAGGAGCAGAAAGGATCCGAGAAATTGAGATAAACGCGCCAATGAGGCTCGCACAAGAGGGTCGGTTAACACTCCTGCCTCTGGGGTGCTTTCGTCTGAATAGTCGCGCGCCAAATTCACTGCTGAGAGGCATTAAACCGTCGATTCTAGATTTTTTTATTATTCGTCATGTGTGGCTATCAATTTCGCGATTTAATTGCGCTGCCTATGGTGTCACCACGATTTTATTATCAATTATTCACGGTTATGACTGTCGCAGAGGATGAAGATTTGTGGATGGAAAAGGTCAGTGGAGAAAATTAATACTCATTTTTTTTTGGACAACCCACTATGCCCCAGTTTTTTCTTAATGTTTGAAGGTTTATTTTTGTAAAGGAAATTTCATGTCCTTTTTCATGGAGTAGTAGGAAATTTTAGGTTAATTTAAGGTAGTCTGGTTTCTTAAGGATGTCGAAGTACCTCAAATTGGCAACTTTTTTTGAAGCAAAATTTCCATTTTGTCAAAAATTTTGCCAATGTGTTAAAATGTGATATCCCTGACAAAAATTCAGTTGCGAAGTGGTAAAGGGAGATAAGTCAATTTTTACTATTGACCAGTTTTCATTCAATATCTCGGAACCTAAGGGAGATGGCGAAATTTTCGTTACAACCTTTTTTGTGGAGCCGATTAAATTCTACAACAAATGTAATTACGAAAATTTCGCTATCTCCCTTAGATTCCGAGATATTAATTAAAAACTGGTCAATAGTCAAAATTGACTCATCTCCTTTTACCACTTCGCTACTGAATTGTCTGAACTACTTGGATGTCCTTAAGGATATCCAAATACTTTGTTCAAGTTAGCAACTTTGTTTCAAGTAAGATTTCAGTTTTGCCGAAGATTCTGTCATCCCCATACTCTTTCGGATTTTTCATTGTTGAATAAATTTTTTCGGGAATTTCTTGGATGAATATTGTGAACCATATTTTATTCAATTTCACACTTGACCCCGTTGGTCTAATCTCTAATGATCACACGGTAACACTGCACATGGGTTCCATATAACCTCGTAAATTCGGTCCGAGTAGTCACTAGAGCCGTCGTAGCAAACAAGAGCTTTTAATTTGATTGTTTGCAATTATCTGTCCGGAAGCTTATGTTTTTTAATGTCGCAAAAAACCTAGGGAGTATAACGAACAAAGTCATATACGGTTATGTACACGAGAAAACGCTTTAAGATTATGAACTATTGGATTGAAGGTGGGAGTACAGCTCTTATGGGCGCAATGTATTAAATTTCATTTTTTTAAAAATCGTTTTCTCGAAAAAATGGATATCCTTAAGGATGTCCAAGTATTTCGTTCAAATTAGCAAATTTTTTTCAAGCAAGATTTCAGTTTTGTCGAAGATCCCGTGTTCCCCATACTTTTTCGGATTTTTTCGTTGTTGAATACATGTTTTCGGGAATTTCTACGATGAGTGTTGTGAACAATATTTTATTCAATTTCACACTTGACCTCGTTGGTCTAACTTCGAATGATCATGCGACGACACTGCAATGTGTTAAGTTTCATTTTTTTTAAAATCGTTTTCTCAAAAAAATGTTTGGAAACATTACTCAATACTCTTGGTCTACTCTATAAACCCTGAAGAAGTTTTCCCCACAAAAAATTACCTGAACTACTTGGATACCTATCCTTAAAATGGAACGAAATGTCGTTTTATCTAGCGATAAAAATAAAATATAGAGCAAGGTTGGTAATAAACCGCAAGATCGTGTCAAATTTTTTTTTTGTAAAATGACGCCGCTTTATATTTTTTTAATGACGGAGTAGACCACCCTCGGGTGGAGAAAGTTGAGAGTAAGGATGACGGAGTTCGGTTGGCTGGTGTTAACGTCTCGTTAACGGGATTAAGTACCAATTAGCTTCTTACCCTTCTGAGATTGGTTGCCAGTTGAAAAAGTTTTAATTCGATAAGTGGTGTCTTTGGGCTCACTGCTTGTCTGGTGGGTAATAGATACGAGAGAAATCAAGATTTCTCCTCTCAACTCCATCCCCCGTGCCAACGGAAATCTTGACAGCAATGTCGAGAGTGAGAAAAAATGGACTGGGTTCGATCGGTGATAACTCGAGAACGGCTGAGTGAAATTTTCTGACGCTTTTCCATTTGCAAGGTATTTTTTTGAGCTTCAAAATGAGAGGTGAGTCATGCAAATCGCATCATTTGATCGGGAGATATTCCTGGATAAGTCCGTTCATTTGACCCGAGGGAAATTTATTCAATTTGGATAACTCATTTCTCTGGGTGTACCTAGTATCTTTTCAAGTAAGAGTGGGGCAAAATGGTAGAGTAACATTTTTCAATGTTTCTTTCATTCTCAAGACACTTTTTTAATTCTTAAATTTTTTGACACGGTTAAATATATTGTTACGACAGAAAAGAAATTTTCATTTTCTATTTTTTCTGATAGAAAAGCCTTTAATTAAGGCTGTTAATGTCATTTGTTAACTATTACTGAATGACTTATGTAGTTGAATAGCCTCATTAACACCAATTAATTCCGTCTATCAGTGCACGCTGAGAGAAACAATTAGCTCTGCCAAAAAACTTATCGTGTATTGATGGAAACTTTCTTTTTAGTCCACAACTAAATTGATTCAGAACTAATTTTTCCTCTCAGTGCAGTGTTGAATCATCACAATCGTATTATTTGTCCGCTACACATCGACCCTCAAATCCAGTCCATTTTACCCCACTCACCCCTCCATCGATTCCCCCCCAAAATCCCTTTCCCACATCTCAATTTCCACTGGGAAATGACAATTTCCCAGAGTACATTTAGTTAGCCAACATTTATTGCAAATTACGTAATGCCGACAGACATTTGCAGTGGCACCATCTAATATTCTAGGAAATTGAGGTAAAAGTGGAGAGATAAAAATTTCAGGGGCTTGAATTTTAGGAAGGAATACGGAGAATGGAAAAAGGAAAAGCATTAAGAGAAGGAAATTGTCGTCCTCCCGACCGCCCACAGGCGGTTAACGAAATTGGTTCTCATTTGGGGCGGAGGGAGAGGGGAGAGAGAAAAAAAATTTTTCTCTCCTTATCAAAAACACGGGTCAGTGTACCACTTTATCAGTCATAGTTAATCCCTCTCTAACGATCTTCTGTAATTTCTTCAAAGTAGATGAAAACAATCTAGGGAACGACGGTAGAAGTGAGACGGGTTGAAGGGTGAGATGGAGGAAATGTCTGATTGGATTGTGAGCTCAATTACACGGCCATCAATTTGTTTCGTTTTTCTTGTTGCGTTGGCGAACGAGAGGAAACTGGTATCACAAAACTGGAGCACATTCGAGTCTTGAATTAAAGTTACGCTTCTTCCGGCATTGGTACGGGAAGATTCGGTCGATTGTACTCAGGGCGTATTGCATTTCCCGGTGAGGGTTCAGTGATACGCGGAACTACAGATGGGTTCAGTATCGTTTGGAGGAAATACTCGATGCGTTTCAGTCGGGATGGTATATTGTCGTCTGAGTGATTTTTAAGGGATTTCTATGTGAGGCATTCCATGCTAAATGAGTCAACAGCTGATCCTCACCCTTTCGGAAATTCATCTGGATTTTTTTTCTACGATTGGGGGCTAGAAAAACTATCGCTTAATCTTTTTCGGATTTTTTCGACAGCCCATTTCGAAGATAGGATTTTTTTGGTTTTTTTTCCATAACGCAGGTTGGAATTTTATCGATGAGAATTGACATTTCGATGAAAAAATCAATAGGGATTGCAAATTTTATATCAATTATTCGACGGGAATTCAAAATTTTATGGAGAAAAGAATGGAAACGGTTAATTTTAGATGAATTATTTCATTAAATTTGTATGAACTTATTCTTGAATTTTTAATTAATTGAGAATTCACCGTAATTTGGTAGTAAATATTCATGTTTTTAGAGAAAATGCGAATAAATTTGGGAATCGTCGTCTTTCGTATGCTCAAAAATGTGGAATTTCATTGAAAAATGAATGAAAACTGGAATTTAGTGAAAAAATGATTGTATTTTCCAATTTCTCACTCGTTAAATTCTAAAATCCCTCCTTGAATCCTTGAAAACCAAGACTTTTCTTTTCTCCGTGTATATTATGTCGATAAAAATTGAATTTGCAACTTCAATATTTCACATTATTATTCTGAAACTTCAGGAACTATTGGCATTCAATAATTTCATCAATAGTTCACTTAATTTTCAAGTAAAATTGAATAATGAACGTGAGAAAATTTTGCACTCCAAGTGAATTCAATGAGTGATTTCCAAAAACAATGAGAAACAAAAAGACAATGAGAACCAGACTGGCCATCAATCTTCCGATTATTCAACATTAAAAGAATTTCCAACATTGACCACATTACATTGATCAAAGTTTATGAGGATAATTTAATTAAATTAAAGTTTATGAGGATGAAGATAATTTGAGGGTTCCTACTGAATTTTAATTTTAATTTTAAGAGCTTCAAAATTTTTTTCCTCTTTTTTGAGAATTAAAATCCCCTCATTAGCGCCTACTCTCCCCTATTTGTCCTCAAAACGCCAATTCCATCAATACGTTATGTATCCCAAACAAAATATCAATTATACTTAATGAACTCCACATGCAGGCGTGCAATTGGACCACTTTGACCCCATTATTCAGCTTTAATAAATTAAATCATGGAGGTAATAGAGGGTATGTTATACACAGCCTTTTAAAAACAGTTTGTGTAACCGGTGGAAATCATGTCAGCAATAATGAGCCTCGTACCTCCAGTCTAATTAAAAACATGTGGAGATTATATTTTAATTTGCGAGAGTTCATTCACACTTCCATCCCTCGGATAATATTGAAATAATAATAATTGAGGGGGACAAAATGCCGGGACAATGCTGGCTATTTCTATTGTCGTATTCATCAGAAATGGAGAATTTTTTAGTCGTGAGGATTTAAAAAATATGAATAGCAACGGGCATTCGGGGATTAGAAATATTTCGCCTCGTCATGCACAGACGAACAATTATTGATTTTACCTTTTCCAAGGTAATAAACTCAGTTGTTCATATCCGTATGAAGCTGTCCCTCGGAAAAAAAAATCACGTCGTAAAATCCAAAAATACGGGGGAAAAACATTAATCAGGGGAATTGGAAAACGAAATTGATAAAAACACGAGGGAAATAATTCTGGGAAAACAAGCTTGGCGGGAGTGAGAGTCACATCAATATCGTCAACCATGCCTCTCCCGCCCATTCAATTATGAAGAGCCAATAACGACAACATTTTTCTGTATAAAAACGTGAGAGGAAATGGTCGGGCGTATTATAGGTGCAGATCCAGCCCCGACGGAGATCCATCACTGGGGCACGTGCAGCAAAGAATGTGAGAAAGGAACGGGAGAAGTTCGTTTCGGTTTTTATTTTTATTCTTTCGCGTCTTAACGAGAAGAAATGAAGCGATCATGATGAACGATTACGATCGATGAATCGTGAGGGGAAAACATTTTTTTATTAATTTTTTAAATTAATTTTCAGTTCATTCGCAGGATTCCAAAGATTTTTTCCCAAATTTTTATCAATTGTCATTAATTAGTTGTTTGTTAATGAGAATTCTTTTTTTTTCATTTTGTTTTGTAGAACATTGGTGAACAAACGAATTTAATATAAATGAACAATTTTTATTTGTAGGGGAAAAATGGTTGAAATCAACGGAATTTCATTCAAAATAGAAAACTAGTTTTTTATCCAATTGGGTGTTATAAATAAATAAGTATAGATATTGTTGCTAATAAACTAGCAATTTGCTTACCGATGGGTTCTTTTTTGGCCGTAACTATTCGCACCATTGCGTGAATCACTCCCGTACACTCCACACACTCCACGCATGCGTGAAGTTTGTGTGTTTCACGCAGCCGAATTTTCATACTGCTGTGTATTTCACGCAGTTGTAGTTTCATACTACTGTGTGTTTCACGCAGTTCTATTTTATACTACTGTGTGTTTCACGCAGTTGTATTTTTATACACCTGTGTGTTTCACGCAGTTGCATTTTGATACGCCTGCGTGTTTCACGCAGTTGAAGTTTATACACCTGTGTGTTTCACGCAGTTGAAGTTTTACACACCTGTGTGGTTCACGTAGTTGCATTTTTATACGCCTGTGTGTTTCACGCAGTTGTATT
>NW_021680493.1:286938-287027 GCF_001412515.2 Diachasma alloeum | reverse complement strand
ATGCAACTCCATGAAACACACAGGTGTATAAAAATACAACTGCGTGAAACACACAGTAGTATAAAAATGCAACTGCGTGAAACACACAG
>NW_021680493.1:286534-286643 GCF_001412515.2 Diachasma alloeum | reverse complement strand
TCAACGGCTCAGAATTGCGTTTTTCGACTTCTCACACCCTATACAAGATGAATTAAATTAATTTTTTTTGGCATTCTCGTTTTTCGCGATTATCTCGGAAACTATGAGA
>NW_021680493.1:285870-286373 GCF_001412515.2 Diachasma alloeum | reverse complement strand
AAGATATGAATGTTTTTTTGGGCTCAAATGAAAGAGTGGGTCGAGAAATGACGTGCTAGAGCCTCTAAACATGACAAATGTCTCTAAAGATGATGTCTGTTTTCAATTGAACAGCAGAGTTGTTGTGATGTCTGTTTTGAATTGAAAAGCGCAATTGTGACAACATTGCCCAGTGGGGTCTAGGAGTCTCCCCTGGTTCAAAACCATCTTTAGAGGTCCTAGCACGCCATTTCTCGACCCGCTCTTTCGTTTGAGCCCAAAAAAACATTCATATCTTGTCTGACATCTCTGCTACAAACTCGGGTCTTCAACTCGGGCCTTCAATAAAAGGCCCGAGTTGTAGGCCCGAGTTTGTAGCAGCGATGTCAGACAAGATATGAATGTTTTTTTGGGCTCAAATGAAAGAGCGGGTCGAGAAATGGCGTGCTAGGTCCTCCAAACATGACAAATGTGTCTAAAGATGATGTCTGTTTTCAATTGAAAAGCGCAATTGTGACAACATT
>NW_021680493.1:257427-279775 GCF_001412515.2 Diachasma alloeum | reverse complement strand
AAAGGCCCGAGTTGTAGGCCCGAGTTTGTAGCAGCGATGTCAGATAAGATATGAATGTTTTTTTGGGCTCAAATGAAAGAGCGGCTCGAGAAATGGCGTGCTAGGTCCTCCAAACATGACAAATGTCTCTAAAGATGATGTCTGTTTTCAATTGAAAAGCAGAGTTGAATTATTCTGGAAAAATTCTGAAAAATCAGAAAAATTCTGGGAAAAATTGAAAATTCATGTCATTTTATTTCTGAATATTCATGTTCCACTGAAAATTTAATCAAGTTGTGATATTTCCATCTCACTCCCACTGAAAACATGAATTTCTGTAAATTCTACTTAAAATTGAAAATTTCATAACTATTTTTCTCCATTTTTTTTGTGTAACTTGATAAGCAATGGTGCTGTTCTCACAATTTTTGAGTGAACGTTGAAAAATCTATTGTTAGAAAAATATCAATCAAAATATCAATTTCGAATCTGTATGAAAAGTGGAATTTTAATTGGTCCCAATAAATAAAGTTTATTAAACTCCAAACAATGAGAAAAAATAAAAACAAATAAACAACGGAAAAAACTGCGAAAAAAAATTTAAAGCAAATAAAAACCGGATAATTCTACTCAGCGTCGAATAAAATCAGCACCCCCCAGTCAAAACGTGATTACATTTTCCCAGGGTCGTAACAACTCACGCATCCATACATATTGCTATTTAACGTAAAACAGGTGACCCCTGCAGACCGTGAAGTCCGGAATCTCCGAGCCTAAGATTAGAAGGGAAGGTGTGTCGCATCATCCCTCCACCCCACAGCGTCAGCGACAGGGATGAAAAATGCTCTCGATGCCCAGGGAGGGTGGAGAAAAAAAAAACAAGCCACCGAGCGCTCAACATGAGGCCAGTGCACACAGAAGGTGACTCTAATTTTGCGCTAGGATCGAACGCGCTCGAGAGGAGAATATTGTATCCAAGCGGGAGGTGGGTTGGGATATAGCCAGGTCAGGATAATGAGGATAGATAAATGTATAAAGTTTTATATCTCTACTCTCATGAATTTAGAATGGCGAATGGTTTTATGGGCTGGAGTATATTTTCACGTGTTTATGGAAATTTTCAGGGTAAACGTTCAATTAAAGGGCTCAACATTTTGGGCCGAAACTTCTGGTACATTTCTTGAAAATTTTAATTATTCCAGTAAAATGACTAGTTTCGGACACTGCTCTCGGTCTCCTTCTGCATCCAAATGTCAAAAACACGAAGGAAAATGAATAATTGAACCACACAACTGCTTTCGAATGCTCAAGGCATTCCTCTTCAGGTGCACAAATTCAGACTAAAATGAAGAGAAATGTGACAAATGTTGCGTTCAAACTATTGCTCTTAAGGATATCCAAGTATCTTTTACATTTTAGTATAGATCGAATTTGTCAATTAAATTGCGTGGGAAAAATTTGAAAAATATTATGAATATTGAGCGTCATTCAAATTACATTTTGCGCAGAATTATTTTTGTAAACATTCATTGGTTATAAATAAATGATTGAAGTTGTTTAAACTTGCGGAAAAAAATAAAGTTTCGCATTATTCTGGCCACAGAACAAAAAGATTTGATTTTCAGGGACATGTCACTGATTTTCAGAAATCTATCATGAATTGGTGACTCAAATGACCCCAATATCAGTGATTTTTGTGAACAAAATTTGGAGATAGATTTCCAAAAGTTGAAAGTGGATTTCTGAAAATCAGTGACAATGTTCCTGAAAATTAATGATAATGTCACTGAAATTTGGTGACACAATCAGTGAATTACCATCGGAAATTGGTTGATTTGATTAAGATTTTTCAATACACAGAAGAATATTTTACATGTCACGAAAAAAATGGAGTTGAATAAATCATTTATGATGGGTTTCACCGGATGGATTCTAGATGGCTGTCATATGTGGTAGAATTCCCATAATATAGTGTTCTGAGAATCCTGATCGATCTGACGAGATCGGATGATGCTCGACGCATTGAGTTCTTTCACATGAAATTTAATCCCATCCCCCAGTCTGAGTCGAGCTAAATCCGTGCATTTCCTCATCTAGATGTGGGTACATTATGACGTACTGGTGGATTTCGAACGAATGTATTTATGCCTGCGGAATTCATTTATCGGTGCTGGGTTTTTCCATTTAAATGTTATGTTCAATGAAAATTGAATTTTCATGGACAACAATTGGCCAGAAATACACAGTTTCCATCGATTGTTCCATGAAATTGTGAATTTTCAATTATTATTTTTCCCAATCGGATTTGATCAATTTATTTCGGATATTTCCTCCTAGCTTTTGTATATTTCGCAGTAGTTCTTCATTTTTTTTACCTGAATATTTCACAGTAGCTCTTTATTTTTTCGGCTCATTTCAGATAGAATATTATATTTGACAGTCTATGGAACTCGGGTCATTCTATTAACATAATTTGTTCAAATCTTCCCCAATTCACCTCCTGAAGTTGTCCACTGCACTCTGCTTGGCCAAAATCCGATTGGGAAAAATAATCCGACAAATACCCCTCGAGATTCAAAATTAATCGGGTATTTCCCTCAAGCTCCCCAGCAAACAAACCATCGTGCCAAGTTTTGCAGAAAAATTCCTCGCGCAAGCGCTCGGGATTTTTTAACCTGCAAAACTTGACACCCTCATTTGTTTGCAACGAAGCAATCGGGAAATACCCGATAATTTTGAAGCTCTCGAGGTATTACTACTGATAATACTGACTGGGTATGAATGTTGTCAATTTTTTCTCACGCAATTTAGTTGAAAAATTTAAAAACTGAAAATATTCAAAAGTACAGCGTAGCCCGGCCGACGGCTAGAGCTACTTTAATTTCTCACTAGGATGCCCCGATGGAAGTATTAAGATTATTACTAACGTATGCCTCAAATATGGACCTGGCATATCTGACAAAAGTTGATCAGCAAAACGAACAAATTGTTCATTTAATCAAAATATTGTCACCGTCATTCTCATGAAAATATGATTTTGTCGATATCCAACGGAAATGTTGTTGAAGTAAATAAAGAAAAAAGTCAACTAAAAACATTCATTCGCTTCAACTAAATGATTCCATGCAAAAATACTCGATAATTTTGAAGCTCTCGGAGTATTACTACTGATAATACTGACTGGGTATGAATTTTGTCAATTTTTTCTCACGCAATTTAATTGAAAAATTACAAAACTGAAAATATTCAAAAGTACAGCGTAGCCCGGCCGAAGGCTAGAGCTACTTTAATTTCTCACTAGGATGACCCGAAGGAAGGATTAAGATTATTACTAACGTGTGCCTCAAATATGGACCTGGCATATCTGACAAAAGTTGATCAGCAAAACGAACAAATTGTTCATTTAATCAAAATATTGTCACCGTCATTCTCATGAAAATATGATTTTGTCGATATCCAACGGAAATGTTGTTGAAGTAAATAAAGAAAAAAGTCAACTAAAAACATTCATTCGCTTGAACTAAATGATTCCGTGCAAAAATACTCCCGAGAAAAAAATTGAAAAAAAAAAATACAGGCGCGGCTGTAAAATGCATAATCGTCGAGCATATCCTCGGAAGCCTATTGTAACTGATCCGTAACGAGAACGTACGCACTCGGTATGTAAATACCCGAAGTGTGTCGGGATCCACCCTTTTCCAGCGTTGCTAACCCCACGCCGCGGCAGTTTCTCTATTAGTATCACGATTCACTACAACTTTTAACCAGCCAACGATAACACGTATGGTCGCGATACGTGTGGCGATTTGTTGTCCAGTCGTTGGTGTATCCCCCCAACGGGCGTGTATCGAATATCGACGTATATATCGCGGGTGTATATCAGGAGTCACCGGGATTATAGGGTTTACCCGGTCATTAACTACCATTTCATCTGTGTACAACGGCTTGCGGAGGCGACTCGAGTGTTTTATTTATTTTTTTCAGTTGTACATTTGCCGGATTTTCGGGGGATGACTCGTTTTTTCATTCCGCATGGAGTTGTATTATTCGTATTTACGATGCAAGTTCGTCAATTTTTTAAATGAGGCACTAGAAAATTTCTGCGTTTGTGTATTTCGCCGTTGATTCAATCTTATTCAATGCAATAAAATGAAATAAACGATAAATTATACATGATAGAAGGAAATTATGTGCAAAATAACCATTCGGAAGCAGATTACTAATTTATTAGCTAAAATAACTATACCATATACAATAAGAGAGCAATTTCTCACTTGTTTTTTTATGGAGAAAATATTTACATCAGTTGTTTACGCATTTCGTTCACTATTAAATGAATGTGTTGATTTTAACTCGAGCGTTTTATTTGTTTTCAGTAGTGCATTTGTCGGTTTTTTGGGGGATTACTTGTTTTTTATTCCGCAAGGAGTTGTACTCAATTTTTCAAATGAAGCACTCTAGAATATTTCTGGGTTTATGCATTTTGTCGTTCATTCTGAGTAAAATAAGAATATTTCCTCTTTTTTTTCAGGGAAAAATTAGTTACAGAAATTATTTAGCCATATTGTTTACTCTCAAATGGATGTGTTTGTTCTAACTCGACGATTTTATTATTTTCATTCATTTATTTTTTTTGCTTCCGAATGGAAGCAAATGCTTTCTAATCGTTTAAATTTAAGTTTTGGATTTTTTGTGTTGTGTCGACTCAGGATGATCCAAAAAGCGCGAAAATGCAATTTTTAGACCTCGTTCATACGTGTGTGTGTGTGTGTGTGTGTGTGTGTGTGTGTGTGTGTGTGTGTGTGTATATGCGTACGTACGTAACAAAATTTGTCTTCAATCGTTCGCTAGCGAATTACACATATTAAAATGAGTGCCACTTGCACAGTATTTAATCAGAATTACTGAGATAAGCCTTTTTTTATTTCATCTGAGTTACCTGAGCTTTCCCCGAAAAATTGAGATAAATGAGTTTTATACGGAATTCTGAGATGCCGTCGTTTATTCAAAAATTCTGAGCTACCCTTCCCTAAAAAATGAAAATGAAGTACTCTTTTTTTATTAGAAAGTGTGGAATTATCCATTTTTGAAGGAAATTATGTCCAAAAATAACCACTCATGTATGCCCAACTTATTTCATTTACATCAATAATTTATACATCTCCTTTCCAACTAAATGGATGCAATAAAAAGCCCCATTGAAATGCTATGTACGCGTTAACGTCATAATCCCCATTCACGATTGACCAGATTGAAAATAAATAACGCTAAACTGAAATCAACAGCATTATCGAATGTCGAATGGGAATTCGTTTGAGGAATTAATTCACGGTTCACGGATATATTTTTTCGTATGAAAAATTACGAGGTTCTGCGGATTCAATTAACAGAAGAATTATTCAGGGATAAAGTGTCCAATGAATTCCCTGATATTTGAAAATATGTGATAAATGTGTTGATCTATGTCAGTGTTATTCCCAGCTGGAGAGCTTTGCATTTTTCCCCTCTTTTTCGAGGGCTCTTTCTCTTTTTTTTTCGACGCCGCACCTTCTTTCATTAATTTCAGGCGAAAGCTGCGCGAGTGTGAGGTGCACACACACTGGCGCATCTGAGTGATGAGATTGATAGCCTCAACTATGTAGAGAAGAGGGTGAGGATGCGGGGATGAGGAAGAGTGCTAGTTGGGGTAGAGTATGGTTTTATTGTCCGATCGAGCCGACACGGAGTTGAACGGGTAGACGGACAAGATTGGTCGATATACGTTCGGCATTCTACACTCGGCTTTGCCTCATGAATTTCAAACCGACGGCGAACCGCGATGATGCACTCTCATTTATTAAACCACATTTAACGGATATCTGTTTTTCTTCTGTCGAAGGGGGGGAAAATACTTTGATTTTTTGTACTCCCAGAGTGCTGATACGATCGTCTATTAAGGGGAGACGATTTGGCAGGAGATTTTACTCAAAAATTACTATTTTTGCTTCCGAATGAAAGCTTCATCATCGCTCTAGTTTAACTTTTCTTTTTTTGTGTTGGGGTAAATAAATATGGCCTAAAAAGTGAGAATATGCGATTTTTAGATGGTGTCTGTATGGTCTCTACGGACAAAAAAATATACCTGAATTGAGTATTAAATATACTTGATTTAGGTATATTTTATACTCAATTGGGGGATGGGTACACGGAGAGAAATGTTCAGTAAAAATTACGGAACTCACAATTCACTCACCGATTACGGAATCGACTCAGAAAATTTAAGTGACGGTATTGTAATTTCTCACAGGAGATTCAGATAAAAATTTCGGAACGCTT
The DNA here is from genome assembly GCF_001412515.2 of Diachasma alloeum. NCBI lineage: Eukaryota > Metazoa > Arthropoda > Insecta > Hymenoptera > Braconidae > Diachasma > Diachasma alloeum. The sequence continues at coordinate 273,481 of NW_021680493.1, read as the reverse complement.
CGGAAAAATTCCGATAGATCTGAAAACGAATAATTAGTGCAAAAAAAATTTTTTTTATTGTTCGTTTGCCCGAAAACGTTTAAAATGCCAAAAACAGTCCAGCACCTCCAATTTTTGAGTTACGAAGGATTTTTTTTTTTCAAAATTTTCGGAAAAATATGTGGAATAACAATTACAAGCTAGTTTTTTTTTAATTTGCCTCTTACATTGCTAAATTTGCTTTTTTTGTATTTTTTTTACACAAATAGTCTATTTTTTTATAAGAAAAAAAACGAAATCAGCTGTGTAGGAGTCAAATTCCAAAAAAAAGGTTCGTAATTGTTATTCCACACATTTTTACGAAACTTTTGAAAAAACAATCTTTTGGAGCTCAAAAATTGGAGGCTCTGGACTGTTTTTAGCATTTTAAGCGTTTTCGTGCAAACGAACAATAAAAAAGATTTTTTTGCACTAATTATTCGTTTCCAGATCTATATAATCGATCTTCAACGTATGAAAAGTCTCACTCCAATAACCCACGCCTCTTAAAACTCATAGTAGTCTCCCCTTAAGTGTAATATAAGGGTCAGGCACTAAATGTCAAAATATAAGGGTCCAAAAGGGGATAATTAATTAATTATAAACATCATCGATTTTGCCATTCTCATGAAATCGATGAATTTCATCAGTTCAAACCTGCGATAAATTACGTTGGAGTTGAATTGTTTTCGAGTAGCAATGCTCTACCCCGTTAATTTGACATTAGCAACTCTCACACATTTTCATAGCATCTGGACAGAGGGGGTGCCTCTTCACTTCCCCAACCAATGTCTTTGCTTGTAATTAAAGTTCACAGCAACTTAGATTGAAACAAATTTCAAAGTAGTAGCTCGCGACAAGCGAGGGTGAACGAGTAATTGTACAAGTTACCCGGCGACAGACATTGTGACTAGGTTTTTTCTTTTTTTTTCATTGTTATATAGTTTTGAAATTAAGTACGAACCTCTCCTTGATGAATCCGCCATTTCGCGGACTTCCGGGTTCCGCCATTTTGTGGTGGTCTGACATGACTTCACTTGCGATGTTTTATGCGCTGGGAGCAAAAAGGACGTATGTGCTGAAAATAATTCTATTCGAGAACAAATAATACCAAAAGGTCCTATGTCCAAATATTTTTTTCAGTGTCAGAAGGTCGTATGTCCAATTGATACTCGAGGTGGACAAGCGCCCTTTCTGTTCTAACGAGCGATTTTAAAGTTCCATAATAACAACAGGTCGTATGTCCACATATGTTTGTCAATGTGAAAAGGACGTATGTCAAGCTTATACTCGTGGTGGACATACGCCTTTTCTGTTCTGATGAGCGATTTTGAAATTCCACAATGACAACAGGTCGTATGTCCACACATATTTGTCAATGTGAAAAGGACGTATGTCCACTTATACTCGAGGTGAATCTACGCCGTTTATGCTCCCATGAGTGATTTTAAAGTTCCATAATGACAGCAGGTCGTATGTCCGCACATGTTTCGCAGTGTGAAAAAGCCGTATGTCTTAGCAAATACGACTTTTTGGTTATCACCGCCCGATATTATTCAATCGCAATCACTGATTAAAAATTAATTACAAATTCGCAATCATAACGAATAGCAAAAAAAACGGCAAATCTTCTTATGAAGTGGATATAGTAATAGTACCTGTGGTGACATTTTTTTCCGCCCCATTATTCCCTCTAGCTGGGGACATCTGGAGCATCTGGAGTACGCACCAACATCTAATTGACCGTACGTGAGATGAATTTTATGCGCAGTCCGCAGGAGAAAAAACCACCACCACGACTAAAACAGAGAAAAAAAGGGGTCAAACGAGGAAAATTACAATTCCGTTCTTTTCCGGGTGAGCAATTCAGAGATCGGGGGACTTTTCTCGTGAACAGTTTTCCGATGTTGTAAAAATAATGAGGATTGCGTTCACAAGTATTTTAGAGGCGTCAGGGGCCGCGGGGGGGGGGAGGAATTCAAATTATNGAGGAATTCAAATTATCACCTTGAAAATTCAAAATTGGCCTTCTTGGGGAATTTACATTCAACGGTTTCGAAAGCCCATTTTCGTAAATTTATTCGGGGAGAATGGAAGCCTCCGCTGGAGTTTCCAGCGGAGTCTAGTGTACTTGGGAATACATCTCTTTGGAGTTGGGTCCCAGTCGCGGTGGAAGATGGTCCATACGAATGCATGGATTCATGAAGATTTACATTTTATTTTGTGAAATATATGGAACATTGTATGTATTCGGTTGTGTAACATTGAAAATAGGGCGAATGCGCTTCGCGAAAATCAAAATATGAAATACACTGTTAAGAATTTTTGGTTGAAATTCCCGGTACACTTGGAAATTTCAGTCACACCATAGTTGCACTGAAATTTCAAGGGAATTTGTAATTGAAAATTCCGAATTTTATGGAGAAATCAATAAAAACAAGTGGGAAATTGCCTTTTGTATCATAATGGATCGATGTAACACAAAAAACCAAAATAAAAATTCCAACGATTACAATTAAAATATTCAAAAACTGCGGATTCACTCATTCAACATTAAAATAGACAAAAAAAAATGGTTCGAAATCCCACAAGTGTGAAAATATTTCACAATCCCCCTCCCCCCAAATGCCCTAATTAACTCCTAAATCACGGGGGCAAAACGGCCCGATGTTTAATTGCCTCGGTTCCTCGATTTAAAACGACATAATTAGAGAGCCCCTGTGAATTCACATGCAGAAGCCAATTAAAGAGGGATGAAGGACTCCGTCAGAGAGCCGTGATGTTGGATTATCCATTGATAATCATTCATTACATCCGCACAAATCCCTGTCTATTGTTGGTGCTGTGCGCAAGATGCTTTTATCCGCATTACCTTTCGGGAAATCAGTCAGTCTCCCTTGTGAGTACCTAAAGCTAATAGCACAAAACACCAAAGTGCTCTTCAGTGCTGCGAGGTATATCAACAGCTAGTTATATCGTTAGCACGTAATGTAGTTTGTTTATTAGATTGATGGAGTACTTGAGTATTTTTCACTTTTTCCCGGAGCTATTCAACTTGATCTGGTGCATTAATAGAACATTTTGAGATAAAAAAAATCTAGTAATATGACACACGATAGGGTAAACTACCCAGTAGATGGACGAGCTACTTTTGGATAGGAAATTACGCAAAAAAATACTGAAATGTGAATTGTTGCTTCCAATTTTCACTAACTGTTGTGATTCTTAACCCCTGAGTGACGATTTTTTTTCGATCAATTTTTTTTTCAATTGCTAAAAAACAAACGTCTATCTACTGGGCAGTTTACCCTACCCCCTCCATTTATTTGGCCCAAAAATCGAAATTTCCGGTATTTTTAAAGAAATTTTTCCAGAGCGTTCTGTAATATTTATCTGAATCTCCCGTGAAAAATTACGGTACCGTACACTTAAATTTTCTGAGTCAATTCCGTAATCGGTGAGTGAATTGAGCTCCGTAATTTTTACTGAATATTTCTCTTCGTGTAGAAAACGCCTTCAATATTCTTTTTGTCATTCCGGCCGTGAGGCAGCGCTTCACGGACGCTCCGCTCCGCGTCCGTGAATCTCTGCCTACGGCCGTCATAACAAAAAATACTGTTCGTCATACGGCCAAAAAAAAGTTTTCTAGCTCATATGATTGCAGCCCTCGCCATCGGCTCGGGCTGCAAACTCATATTCGCCAGAAAAGTTTCTTTCGGCCTAGTGACGAAATATACTATTTTCCTCATCAAAAATTAAAACTACAATTAAAAAACCCCAGTTAAAATTCACTCCTCTGATGCCTGCATATAAATCATTGTCTCCGTACTACCCAACTGTTTTCACAATGAAGAAGCCACGAATATGCTGGGACACTTCACTCCCTCCCCCCCTTCAGATGTCCTACAAGTCTTTCCGTTAGCATTTCATCCGAGCACACACTCCTGAACATCAATGTCGTCCACACGAATCGATACAAAACGCGAGGCACGTAATGGATGTTAGTCATGTCCATGTTGCAGATGTATAAAACTTACATTCACCTGCATAAAGGTTTGTATTATAACAGCATCTCCAAAGGATGATAGGGCCTGTGCAACTACCGCGACACAGACGTTTCACAACGGCATAGTTTTCCACCAAAAGGACCGGCGAAGGGACCCCGGGGGAGGGGGTGGGCGGTGGGCGAGGGAAGGGAGATGTACAATCGTATCTCGAACGGAAACCACGAGCAGGCATTGTTTCATACCGCGGGCGATGTTTGACGTGTTGCGAGACGTCGACGTCATTTCCTTCTCCCCCGTACATCCGAGAGAAAAGAGGAACTTGGTATTTTGCGGTCTACAATGCGCTTTAATGTATAGTTAAGAAACTACGATTCATGAGTTGGAGAGAAGGACGATCGTTGGGGAGAGAAGAGTGAAAAGAATTTCTTTCTTTTAGTTTTTTACTGGAGGGATTTAGCCAATTAAAATTAGTGGATGGGGCGGTATACAAGCTCGTTGACTTGTGAGAAGCTTTCTTTTATTCGTTGGGATTTCGAGGGTATTGAATTTCGTACGCCCATGAGTGCGTTGTAAAAATGAGTGGTATGAGTCTACACTGTTGAAAATTGTTGTCGGGAATTTGTGTAAGAGTGATTGTTAAAAATTTCAAAAATTTTCACTTGAAATTTCAGAGGTAATTTACCAACAGTGTATTTAAATTTAAATAGCCATTACAAAGTTTCCATTCGGAAGCAAAAACCTTTGAAACGCACCCTAGGTCACTCACCCCTCCGAGAAACACATTCACTCCTCTCGTCATCCTCGTACAACCCCCCTCCCCCCCCCCCTTCGCCGCCCCTTTATGCGTAATTCGGTTTCTCCAAATTTAAGCGGCGCTTCGGGCCTTAATTCGGTTAAACGAGTTGTTTGCTAACTTGGTTAAATTTGGCGGGGTAGCTATACACGGATAAATGGTTTTGGTGCATCGAAACAGTGACCATACGAACGGTCATACTGAGGTATCTGAAACTCTCTCCATCCCCCCCCTCCCTTTACCCACCCTTCGTTGCTCTTTGGTGTATCACGCAGAGAGAGATGCGGTGCGGCGTGAATTCTCCCTATTTTCATGGAGCCATGCCGTCGCCTGTGAGCGATGGTTCGATGTGGTTATTGACGTTTCAGGGAGAAATGAAATTACGTGTTACGCGTGCTCACGGATATGACCGTGTCACTATCGGCATACCTGTGATGATGCGGAAAAATTTGAATACTCAATCATGGGAAAACAGTCTGTATTTTCTTTTTTTTGTGACGAAACAGTAAGACAAAATGTTGATTATACAATTTTACGTTGGATTGAGTGAATTTGGAATCACCCTCGTGAGGAGATGGCCAAAGTGTCAGATCTTGGATTTTTCCAGGGGGAAAGTCGACTTTCGCCAAAATCGAATTTTTTAGCCGGGTGAACGTTGATTCCAACTATTTAAGCGACGGGCTATTCAGAACTCTCAAAAGTATCCTATCGTAAAAAGGAGAAAAGAAATCGATCCCGAAATATCTCGAAAATCTCGAATAAGCGTAAGCGTAAGACTGAAACCGAAGCGCCACTACGTGAGGAGATGAGAAGGCGCGCGCGGCCGATCTCGTTGAAATAAAGAAAGGCGTTAGTATTTACCGCGTAAGATGTGTTTAGAATCGAGACTCAAATCGGACTGGTTCGTTCAGTCGGGAGCGTGAGGGTTTAAATACCGTTTGTTACGGTAGGTTCGACAATTGCCCAGAAATTTCGTGAGGGACAAGGATACAGAGAATTCGAGACGCGTTACACGAATTTCGGAAATGATAATTCATTGTGGCTTGCGCCACAAAAAATGTACAATCTCCTCAATTTATTACATCCCTCAGTTGCATAACGAGAATGACATTAAAGATTTTGCACTGGGTTCATAACAACCCAGAGGGCTTTATTATTAACCACGACGATAATCGATACGAGACTAGGAGTGCGGATGCTCAAGCATCCCGGAGCTCTTTTTTCCTTCACTTTTTCCTCTGCATTTAACAGGAGAATAAGCACTGGGTGCACTCGTTACACTTCCATAAATAATGTGACATGCGATTAGAAGGTATGCGAGTTGTCTCAACGGCATTGTTTACAATTTCGCTGTTGATGGTTGAAAAGATGGAAAAACTCGGAACGAAAATATTCAGAGAGTAGAATAATTTCAGTTGATTAACGAAACTGGATATGGATATTATAATTTATTATAACTAGAGAGACATATGCACTTGTGGATTTCCGCAACCGTAAAATCAACGCATCAATAAAATGTGCGCATTATTATGATTTTGGTAAAATGCAAAACAAAAAAACATTCATGCTTTCGTATTTAATTTCACGAGTAGTTGAATAAAATTCATTTGATTTTGATGAAGGATTCATTTACAATGAATTGCTCAACAATTGGAGGCCCTAGACTATTTTTAACATTTTAAGCATCTACGGGACAAACGAACAATAAACAATTAATTTTTATGCACTAGTTAATCGTTTTTAGACACATCAGTAACGAAGGGATAAAAAGGGTTATGTCGAATTTGACAATTGTTCAGTGTTCGATGAATATCTCGGAATCTAAGGCCGATAGAAAATCTTTTGTTAAAACCTTTTTTCTAGAGCGGATTGAGAGCTACGAAAACTGTTATTATGAAAATTTTGCTATCTCCCTCAGATTCTGAGATATTCCTCAAAAACTTAGCTGGGAGATGAGGTGCCCGTTTGATCACCTCGCTACTGATATATAATCGATCCTCAATGTATGAGAAATCTCATTCCAATTCTCCGCGAGTTTGGAAAGTCATAGTAGTCTGCCCTTAAACACCAATGTATAAAAATCACAAAATATTTTGAATACCTCAAGCCATCAATAAAATAATACACGTAGAGAAATTAAAAAAAAATTTCTAGTGCTAGCACGAGAAAAGAAGCGCAAAGTGATAGTCAGGAAAAAATTCCAGTGCGGGTACTCGAAATTTTATTGGAGAAAACGTGAATTTTTCCTCATATTTCTGTGAAAATTCCACAGAAATCCCCAGAAATTTCACCAGAAATACCAAGAAATGTTACCTTAACAGCACCAGAATTTTTCACAGCCGGTGGATTGTGATTTTTTCTAGTACTCGTACTAGAATGTTTCTAGAAAATTTATCTCTGTTTAGAACGGTGAAATAGTTTTTGTCGCGTAAAAAACTCAAATGACTTAATTAGCAACAATTTCAGCGTTGGCACGCATCGATAAAACCGGAAACAACAAATAAGTCGTCTCCGTTCACACATCAACTCCCTCCCTCCCCTCAGGATAATCACCAAGTGCAATAAAGTTTCATGTTACTGAGATGCCTTGAGAGAGGCGCAGGTATTCAGGACGAATAGTGTAGCCCGAACAAGGCTCACAGCATTCTATAATTATGTTAAGTACGTCAGTAAAGCGCACAAACTGCAGCATCCCAACTACACAGGGAGAAGTACCTCTGCATATTAGAATTTGATTATTATAGTCACCAATGGAGACGAGCCTCGGTGTTTCACGTCAGTTGGTAGTGGTGGAAGGCACATGGCCTGCGATATATAATTCCGTTATTGGTAGTAGAGAAACTACCTCTGTGATCAGACGCTGGCCAACTTTTGCGTTTGGATGCAACCACACTTTCTAACTTCGTTAATGGGCCGATGTATCGACGAGAGATTTCAGTTTTGAGTTTGAATTTGAGGTGATTTTTGATCACTTGACTTGATGATGATGACTTGAATTATCGTAATGGGGGGGATTTCAAAATATCCCCCCCCCCCAACTCTCTTATCATCAGATTAATCCAATATTCGCATTCCGCGCATTGTCAAAAAATCCCCTTGCAAAACACTAATTGCTAATTATATTTATGACTCCCCCACCCCCAATTCCTCCCCAATAATTAAATTGAACGAGTGCAATCCCCATAAATCCGCCAGTACCATCAAACTAGAAAGCAACCAGGTAATAAATTCTTCATCAAGATCCCTCGTGGAAAAAAAATGAATCCCCGGAATAAAAGAAAAAGAATGATGAATATAAAAAGCAATTTTATGGCCACAGACGTCCGGGTTTCGTGACAGGCGAGCCGTCACTGTAATACGGGTTCGTTGTCGACGAAACCTGCACGATCTGTAACCGCGTCATCGATTCAACAACTCATCAATTGGTCAACCTGTGGCGATACGAATAATCCAAGCGCCTCCCGTCAAACTTTGTGGATTAAATGTGAAATAATGAGAGAAAGTTTATGGATCTTGGAGGGATGGACCATCAACGAATATACTGTATGAACGAGAATACTTGCCTTGGTACTCGAGAAACACCCCGAGGCACTAGCAAGTTTATAACCCTAGAAGTTTGACATTCCTTTTGCGATACACGGGATAGTCTGTGTGTATAGATTCTTTGGAGGTATGCGTACATCCAGTACATAACAATGCATGTATCGTATCTTATGGTAGTAACAATTTTATTATCGGATAGTTTGGATGGAAACTATTCAGACATGAAAACACCGGACAAACTTTGTAAATTGGGATAATAAATTGTGAAACAATTTGTTATGTTTTTGCTGCCGGGTGGAAGCTTTGTAATGGCTCAATTTAAGGTTTTGATTTTTATGCTTTGGGGTAGGGGACGGTGGGGCAAAATGAAACACGGGGCAAAATGAAACAGCAAGAAAATCTTGTGATCTAAGGGAGATAGGACAATTTTCATGAAAACCTTTTTTGTAGAGAATTTTACAAGCTACAAAAAAGGTCCTCTTCAAAAATGTCCTATCTCCTTTAGATGACGAGATTTTCCCACTGTTTCATTTTGCCCCGTGTTTCATTTTGCCACATACTCCCCTAACTAAATATCGACATCTTAATAACAGACAAGCGTAAGTACTGCACTGTTAAAAATTTCTTGAAATGTCAGTCACAATGTCACCGGAATTCCCAATGTTGTGAGTTTGAATTCAATTTCGATTGAAAACGTTCCCTAAATTTCTCATTCATCTTGAAAATTCAAGAAAATTTGATTCTTCATATTAAAAAACCATTGATTTTTCAATGAAAGCTTAAATTTTCGAATTCATCGTGGGAATTGAACATCAAACATAATTGAACTTGTTTATTTTAGTGTCAACGACATCAAATAAGAATAAAATAAAAATGAAAATCCTAAATATTTTCTTATGCCTCATTCCCCAAATTAAATATAAAATGTTGCCCTATCACGTAATAATTCAATATCTCCCGAAAGCATGCATCGTGTAAAGTTATTTGAAGTTATTTATGTGTCTCTGATGTTTTTCAAAGATCGACAGCACGAAGAACGATCTCATGCGGGTCACCAGTACAGTACCTGTCACACATGTACAAAATTCATCGCTCGACTGCCCTCACTGACACGACATAGATGTCACAGCGATTTTCATGGTATCCAACCAACCGCCGAGTTGTTACAATCATATCAACGAATCAGGAGGGCAATGTCTGATGATTGGGATTTGATTTACCATTTAATATGAGGCTCATGAGTGACAGGAAAATGCACGCAGAATGCGAGATATTTATGGAATAATAGGCTACTCGAAATGATATTGCATGCTGCATTGATATCGGAACAATGTGAGTAAATGTCGAGTGAATTTATGAGCTTTCGTGATTATCGCGGGAGAATTACACGTGTCAATTATTCAAAGTTCTTCTGCCAATGTTTTCATTTTGGGTTTTAAAGACAATAATATGTTTTGAGTGAATGACCTCAATGACTCAAAATTGACGTAAATTTTACGTCAATGACGTAAAATTTTACTTTACGCACTAGTGATGAAAAATAGTATTTCATGCACTTTTTTTCGCCGAAAAGGGCCATTATTTTTGTGATATTCAGTCGTTTCCACTCACACAGTATCAACAACTCTCCAATGGATGTGTTCCCCAGGGGCATTCGCCTAATCGAGCGATGAAGGTCCGTAAAAGCAACTCCGAAATTTGTCAGGCCAGACTGAACGAAACCCTCTCGAAAATTCTTGGATAAGTGTGCATCATCACTCAAGGTATATGCTCAAGGGTTTGCTTAACTTGGAATTAACTTATGAGTAGAGAGTTAATTCACTTGGAGAGTAGTTAGCTGCTTGGCTCACCAACGCCAAGGGGCGCTTATCAGTATTTACGGTGGGTATATATACAGCCAGAACCGCAATATATACTGCTCAGCGAGAAGTTCTGTGCTTGCAACGTGCATTGTAATAGCCTGCAGATTTTCACGTGAATATTATCCCATTGTTCGGTTATTTCGTAGAGGAAATTTGCGGGGGTTAAGTCGAGTGTAACATCATCAGGGGTTTGAAAAGGTATTTAAAATCATTTTGGGGTTATTGTGTCAGGGTTTGATCTTGCTCTTAAAAATGATGAGGCATTCATAGAAATTATAGAATTTTCTTATTCATCTTGAAAACACCAAAATACAATGAATTTTCCTGATTTCCATAGATTATCATCAATAAATTGAACTAAAATTTCCAGTTTTTATCGATTTTTTCATTTAATTGGTAATTTTCATTTATACTGGCTAAAATTTTTCGCTGATATTTCTTGAATTTTCTTGAAATTGAAATTTTCTGAATTTATATAATTGAAAATTCAAATCGATCGTGGAATTCTAATCGCAATACTGTTAAAAAAATTGTCATTTCATTGAATTGTCAGTTGAGTCTGAAATTTCATGCTTTCCCCCTCTTAAATAGCATTGGAAATTTCACTCAGAAAAATTCAAAACGATCAGCACATACTTTCCAAATCTATAACTATTGTCAATGAATTTATTTTTAATTTTCGGAGAAATTTATTTTTCAATTATCCAAAAGACAAGCTAGGAAAATAAAAGAAGGCTTGAAATATGTCGGAAAAAGTAGAAAAGTTATTAAAAAAATATTTCGAACACAAAAATGGTCGAAATAGATTGAAAATTTGTAAGTGAACTATCGTTTTTTATTTTTTAGCGATTGATTTTCTGCGAGAGAACAATAGATTGCCCTGCCTTTCACCTCCTATATGGCCACCCCGCCATAGATACCTTAAATCTGAAACTTCATAATTTTCACAAATGACCATCCCATATTTCCCAAATTAACACCTCGAAAATTTAAATTGATAATTCAGGTGTGAACATGCACCAGTATGCAGATTGACTAGCAACTACAATTGATACGTGAGTGGGCATTGAACTAACCCCACGACTGAATTCAACTCTGGGATACGAAGTCACGTACATATCTCGCACATACACCCGACTATTTCAGTGAGTGATAGACAATCATCATTATGTCATGGCGCTACAATGTCGCCTGCCAGGTTGCATGTCGGGTGTGCTTTTCATTGGATTACGGATCATTTGGCTGGGCTGGACGCCGAAAAAAATTTTTTTTTCTCTCCAAACACCCTCATGAATACGAGAATATCTCCTATCATATCGCTCGCCAGGCAGAGTGAACAATTTTGATATTTCAAAGTCTCGGGGAAATGAGAGTACTTCGTTCGTATTTTCAACTGTCGACTCTCGTGAGAGATTGGAACTATTATGGTGAAGCTGGGCAGATAAAACTACCCAGTCCCCAGTTTTGCTGGTATATCACTGCACAATTTTCAACGAATTTGTGAAGACAATTGCGACCCTTTATTCCGACATTTTTCGAGATATTCAAAATTTAATATGACTTTATATGATCCGTAAGACCTACATCGTACATCGGTATAATCATAAATTTTAAGGGGAGACTGCGATGAGTTTTAAGAGGCGTGGGTTATTGGAGTGAGACTTTTCATACGTTGAAGATCGATTATATAGATCTGAAAACGAATTATTGGAAAAAAAATAATTTTTTATTGTTCGTTGGTCCGAAAACGCTTAAAATGCTAAAAACAGTCCAGGGCCTCCAATTTTTGAGTTACAAGATTTTTTTTTTTATTTTCGGAAAAATGTGTGGAACAACAATTACGAGCCAGTTTTCGTTTAGGAATTCGACTCCTACACAGCTGATTTCGTTTTTTTTTCACATACAAAAATTCACTATTTGTGTAAAAAAATAAAAAAAAAGCAAATTTAGCCATGTAAGAGGCGAATTTAAAAAAAACTAGCTCGTAATTGTTATTCCACACATTTTTCCGAAAGTTTTGAAAAAAAAAATCCGTCGTAGCTAAAAAATTGGAGGCCCTGGACTGTTTTTGGCATTTTAAACGTTTTCGGACAAGCGAACAATAAAAAACATTTTTTTTGCACTAATTATTCGCTTTCAGATCTATATAATTGATCTTCAACGTACGGCAAGTCTCACTCCAATAACCCACGACTTTTAAAACTCATAGTAGTCTTCCCTTAAATAAAGTAAAATATTGAATGAGTCAGTTGGTTGATATTACTCAACGATTTTTTAATTATTAAATTAATCATCAGTCTTGTCCTAGCTTCGAAACAGAGCACACAAAGGAGGGAACTCCTCGCAATTACTGAGTACCTGATTCTGGAATCAGTTGAAAACCTCTGCCCGGCGTTTACTTCAATAATCCTACTATCGTCCGACGGCCTGGCGCAGTGCACGGAGAGAACTTTTTGATAAAAATTATCCTACCGTTCTATAAAAGTGTATCATGAGTCACCGTTCCCTCATTTCTATCCCGAAATTTAGTAAAAATTAATATATGATGATCAACTTATATTCTACGTTAGAGAAATTTTATCCTGACACATAATAAATTTTACCCTTCCAGTTCAATAATTTTTATGTAGATAACAACGACAATTTTAGAACGGTTGGTAAATTTTACCCTACCGTACAGTAATTTTTACTCTACCGGCGCAATAATTTTTATTTCAGTAGCGAAGTGGTAAAACGGTATAAGTCAGTTTTAACTATTAACCCGTTGTTGATTAATATCTCGGAATTTAAGGGAGATAGCAAAATTGTTGTTATAACCTTTTTTATAGAGCCCATTGAGTGCTACAACAAATGCAATTACGAAAATTTCGCTATCTCCCTTAGATTCGGAAATATTCCTCAAAAACTCAACTGGGAGATAAGTCAACTTAAACCGTTTTACCACTTCGCTACTGATTTTTATCAGGATAAAATTTCTCTAACGTAGAATAAAATTTGATCATCATATATTAGTTTTTACTAAATTTTTACTGAATTTCAATTAAAAAATGACTCTTTGAAAGGAAAAAAAAAATTTAACGGAAAAAAAACTGCAAAATTTCTTGAATATCCACAAAAATATCCCATTTAGCCCCAACAGGTTTCACCAAAGACATACTGGCGGTATCAGTCGCGTAGCTGGGAAATTTTTACGACCATTCTACCACTGCAAATCCCACTCCTTAAATGAAATGCACCTCGTGCTGACTTGACTGTTATAAAATCAAGGAATGCCCTTCGCTCCACCGAGTGTGTACCTTGCGGTTGAGACCGCAAGTTTCTAGTGCCGAGTTTACGATTCATTAAAATAAAAATCCTGGAAGACTGTTTCGAGTTTATAAATCAGTGCTATTTCACTCGTTTTTATCGGAAAAACTGACCAATCAATCTCAGGGAGTTTCGCCTCCCACGGGAGAGTAATGTGAAAGAAAAATGAATCATTCCAAAAAATAAATAAACGATAACATACAATATTTAACAAAATGGGAAATTCTCGCGCTAACGAGAAGCTAATGGTTAAACCAGAGACAAATGTTTTTCTCACGATTTTGTTTTGTGTTGATACTAATGAATTAATAAATGTGAATAAATAAATTATTAATTTCCAGAGGAAGCTACAATTTTCTTGGCGACAATATTGTTATTGGCAAAACTAAATTTCGAGGGAATTTCGAGGGCAATTTTTTTTGGGAAAAGAAGATTCTTTCTTTGTGAATGTATTCTTTCTGTGATATAAAACTGGAGTTCTCTTAGATCAAATGTTTTTCGCACAATAGATTACTTTTTTTCCTGCCGACAGTTCGAATTCTTCTCGGGATATTTCTAATGATCACGACAAAAATTTAATTCCTCCGAAAGATATTAAATTTCCTTCGATCAAGTTGGTTAATTTCCCTCAAGTAAATCTCTTCCACTCCATCAAATATTCTCATAGTTTTTCGGCAGCAATAATTTTGTCTCTCAGTGCAGCACGAAGACGAAAATTCCCTAAGTTACTTGAATTTTCAATCAAGGGATAAATATTTAGCACCAGATTCCGCGGAATTTTTTTGACTTTTATTGATTTTCATATAATCATAATTAAACCGAAATTTAGTGTTCATTGATTTTCCAGCAAATTGTCAATTAAAAATGCCGAAATGCCTGGAAATATCGTGGAGTCGTCATTTCATAGAATTTTTGAAAAATTGTATCCAAAATTTCAGCGAAAAATGTTAAACATTGCGTCCCCGCAACTTCAAAATTCACCGACTATCAAATCTTCGAAGTATTCCGTTTGAGAATGAGCGCAAAAACCCATTCCCTCCTCTCAAAAATCATTCACCCACAATTTTACATTCGAATTTCATATCACCATGTTTTTTCATGCAGCCCTGGTGTGACAATGTCACCCGATGTTTCGTTATCCACATTTTTGTAAGCCAGATGAAAAGAGACAGAGAACAACCAACTGAAAAGCGAAAAGAGAGTGCAACTGGTACAGCAGCAGTAGTGTGCTGGCAAGGGCCGGGGGAAATAACGCCATCATTGTCGTAATAGAACGAGTACAGTGGGCATTGTATTGGTCCAGCCGCGATCAATGGGAATCGATGAATGTTCTCAGCGCGTTCGTCGTCTCAATTCAACCGAAAAACGAATATCCCGGGCTTTTTTTCTATCTCATTCAGTGGTCTTTTATACTCGCGATATATAACCGGTCCAACGAGTGGACGTTGCGATGCTCTTTGTGATTATTGGAAAAGGGTTTTAGGAATTTTTTTTAGAAATAATTGCAGGTTTCTATTGGGTTAGCTTGAAAATTTTTGTCACACTACACGGAGAGAAATATTCAGTAGTAATACCCCAAGAGCTTCTGAATTATCGGGTATTTCCCGATAGTTTAGTTGCAAACAAATGAGGGTGTCAAGTTTTGCAGGCTAAAAAATCTCGAGGGCTTGCCCGAGGAATTTTTCTGCAAAACTTGGCACGATGGTTTGTTTGCAGGGGAGCTTGAGGGCTCCCCTGCAAACAAACCAATTAATACCCGATTAATTTTGAATCTCGAGGGGTATTTGTCGGATTATTTTTCTCAATCGGATTTTGGCCAAGCAGAGTGCAGTGGACAACACCCCGAGGTGAATTGGGGAAGATTTGAACAAATTATGTTAATAGAATAACCCGATTTCCACAGACGGTCAAATATAAAATTCTATCTGAAGTGAGCCGAAAAAATGAAGAGCTACTGCGAAATATTCAAAAGCTAGGAGGAAATATCCGAAATAAAACTGTCGGGTAGCCTCAAATACTGCCCTCAGATTGGTCGAAATCCGACTGGGAATGAGGTCGTAGGAAATATAACGGAACCGTCACGGAATTTTTCCGAACTGTTCCATAATTTTTATCTTAACCTTCTGTGAAAAATTACGATACCGTCACTTAAATTTTCTGAGTTGATTCCGTAATCGGTGAGTGAATTTGTTCCATAATTTTTATCTTAACCTTCTGTGAAAAATTACGATACCGTCACTTAAATTTTCTGAGTTGATTCCGTAATCGGTGAGTGAATTTGTTCCATAATTTTTACTGAATATTTCTCTCCGTATGGATTCTTGAATCAGGATTGATACTTGATTCTGCTATAAAATATACTCAAACCAAGTACATTTTTTACCGTGTTCCCAATATTTTGTTCCATCCCCACTTGAAACTCGCCAATTCCAGCATTTGTTAAAGTCTCCTGTAACTCAGTGTCAAATATCCTTCGCAATGTCCCACCCCGGCTATTTACCCATTTACTTCAACATCTCCCCGCT
>NW_021680493.1:254275-257386 GCF_001412515.2 Diachasma alloeum | reverse complement strand
CCCCCCCCTATTATCTCTCTCCCTCCCCCATTTAGCATGTTTCCATAATGTGTGAGAGAACGCGCAGGTGACAACACTCATGACAGTCACATGACGTTTGTGGCCATGCCCGTCAGGGACCTAATTATCGCTCCGCATGTGCACCGAATGCGTTTACGCACGTTTCACGCCGAGTGTTGTTTTACCAAAGGCTGGTCGGGTACACCCTGGGTATTCATCGTTCAACGCAGCACACGGCACAAGAGTTTATTGGAAAGCTCGTCATTCAGGGAAATAAATAAAAAAAAGGTGTTTGTACTGGTTGGGGATAAAGTTTCAATTTATCAAGCGATACCAAACCGCTCAGAGCGGAAAAAAAGTAATGCAATTGTGAGGAAAAACAAGGCAAAGAAAATAGTTTGGAAAGATCAGAGTTCAAGTGATTTATGCTTTTTGTTCAAATCTATTAACGAAAATGGAAGAGGATGGGGATACATGTCATCTCTATGTGGGAGTTCTGACTCTCATTACCCTTATGGGTTTTTTCCGCACAGAGGAATCATTTATTCAAGTTGAATAAACCTCTTTTGAATCGAATAAACGAGTTTGTATGGGTTGATTTTTATTCAAACGTAAACCTTGTTGATTTTTGCTTCCGAATTTCCATTCGAAAGCCTTGTTTCTGACCGATTTTTCCATAAAATAAGGAATTTTATTTAATTCAGATGATTTATCACCATTTCGTCGTTGGATTCTCTGTCGCCAGAAGTCAAGTTAGAACGTTCGGTGTTGGTAGACTATACGGACCCTTTCTCAATATAAATTTTATATTTGGGAATTGTTTGGACCCGATGCCAGCCACGTCCGCGCCGTGGTCCTGGGTAACGCCAAGTGCTGGTAAGGCTCGTAATTCGATGCTTTACCATGCTCGTGAATTTAGAAAGTGACTATCTTTAAATTAATTTATTAAAATAAATTTGCCTTTTGAAGGAAGGTGATGAAATGGGAGATCCCGTACACCAACTCGGCCACTTATATAATTATATATAGTGTTCCGAAGAGTCCTAAATTCACCTCTGGCAACCCACTCCCCATGTGACAATTTCTAGCAGGGTATCTGGCAGGGGTACGTATTGCATACCAAAACCGAACTTTCGTAATATAAATATTACAGACGGAATAGAATACATGAAATGCATCTCCTAATCTAATAATCCGAGTAGCATTAATCAACTTGAAAGTAATTGAATCTCAAGTTGATAATCGCAATAACAATCCCCCAACTTGTTTACATAACGAACATGGCCTCGATTCACTTCAATAATATTAAGTGGAGTAGCGCCTATTTTCGACTTACCTCACTGCTCCACTTTCATCTCATAAATATTCCGGATTCCTCTTACATCATTATTACCATCAACTTCGCAAGCGCAAAGGAAATGCACCCCTTGAAAAGAATAAGAAACCAATGAAATCCAGGAATTGGTGAGATGCTTTTTGTCAGCGACAAATTGCGACATCTGAATTCTGAGAACAACGCATTTTATTACTGGAAAATTCTCACATGTTCGCCCACTGGCGCCTTCACAATAAATGTCTCATGAGAGCAATTACTACAACGAAAATTATTATACTTTGGGGAGACGTTGTTTTTTCTCCACAAGTAAATTGATTCAACACGACAATCTTAGTGCACTCAGTGTCGTATACTTTATACCGAAGAGGATTGATGGGATAGTTGTACTATTTCCCCATCCCAAGAAATTATTTTCGTCACAATTCGGTCGTCATTTCTCTGAGTGACAACAATGAGCGAAAGCCACTTGGAAATCGTCAATCGCCCAGTGTAGAGTACTCTCCCACTGCCTTTTGCCTGTCTCTTCATTTCCCTCCTCTCCTTTCATCCGACCCAGCTAATGTATACGACATAACCATTCTCATCGGCACACAAACACCCACCCACCCACCCCCCGACGTACACAAGCTACACCGCCAATGCATCCCCATACTTTCAATGTACGACCGAGGCTTACTGTTATATTTTTATCCACTGCAAGTGGAGCGGGGTAACACGCTGACGACACACGGCCTTATCAAACGGGCGGGGTCCCTTTGTCCAACTTTAATTGAAAATATTGGAATAAATTTTCCAATAGACACCCGGCGCGCGATGGGGAACTTTGGACGGCCGACGATGCGAGACGACGCGCGAGAGGCATCAGAGAAGAGGAAGAGGAGGGAGGGAAAAGGCTGGCAGTGAGTTACTAGAGTTTCTGTGGAATAAATAGACAGGCGAAAAACACACATCCATAGTCAAAGCAATGAATATTCAGGGATATAAAAGGGATGAGAGGGAGAAGCCACTCGGGTGATGTTATTATTTTTTACCTTTTTAATCTCAATTTCTTTATACTTTTTTCAATTATTGTAATTGATTAGTAATTATTTTCTTGAGACGTCTTAATTTGAGATAGTTATAAAAAACGTGTCTCATTTTTCCCTCAATTTTCCTGATTTTTCAAAATTTTCGCTGAATAATTGAACTGAAAAATCAAGTATTTCATTGATTTGGAATATTTGATTTCTGAATGGCAAAATTTCCCGGAATTTCAGTGGACCTCAAACACGATAAAATGTTCCGAACTTTGACACGAAAAATTCAAACGAACATTTTTAACAGTGCAGGGTGAAAAAGTACTGAAAATTGGTTCGCTCCACGATTACTCGACTTCTGCGATAATTTTTCTCCAACTTTTTCTCCCTGTAGAATTAATAAACTCCTACATTTATTCCAAACTGAAACTGTTTCAATTACATAAAACAAATAACATCCAATGGATGTTAATAAATTCATAAAAATATCTGTTAATATTCAAATATTCTCCAGAAGCAACGCCTAAATTTCCCGTGGCCTCTTTCTCCGCGTAATGGACAATGAATTTAAATTGACTAGCACAACTGTCGGAGTTTATAAGTCATCGAGCAAGATCGGTCAGCCCCTCTCAGTTGTTCATTCGCACATACACAAAATCCCATTGGCTGCATTGATGCGTGGGTACGTTGATAAAAGAGGGCAAGAGCGCGTGGCGAACTCGATAGAGCGACAATTCAGTTTGCAAACGCCCCCCCCCC
>NW_021680493.1:252431-254032 GCF_001412515.2 Diachasma alloeum | reverse complement strand
GAACCCAACACCCGCCGCCCAACCCACCCCACACCAATTCTCTGGGCAGAGGGATGAGATTGAAAGCAATTGGTATACGTGCCACGATTGCGTCTACTCTACTGTAAATATTGCTCATACCCGAGTATCGAGGATGTTTCCCGTGTTCACTGGGAATAATCGAGCGCGAGATATTGAAACGTCAAATAACGACTGCTGTACTCGGTACACTTGCCAGTTATATTTCTCGCATACTCTATATAAATTGAAAATTTGTTTTTTCAGGTGACTCAAGCTCATTGCAATTATTTTCAAAGTCACAGGGATATGAAACCTCTAAAATCCTAATCTATGAAATCAGTCGAAGTGAATGGAGTCGCGCGATCGGGATGAGTCAAATCGTACGGAGCAAATCGTCAAGTATGGGATAAAGATTGTGGGTCAAATCGTATGGATCAAATCATCAAATATCGCGAGATAAAGATGGTGGGTCAAATCGTGTGGGTCAACTCGTATGAGTCAAATATCATGGGATAAACATTGTGGGTCAAAACGTGTGGGTGGAATCATGAGTTAAACATCATGAAATAAAGATTGTGGGTCAAATCGTGTGGATAAATCGTATGGATCAAATCATAAAATATCACGAGATAAAGATTGTGGGTCAAATCGTATGGGTCAAATCATGTGGGTGAAATCGTACGGATCCAAGCATCAAATATCATGAGATAAAAATTGAGAGTCAAATCGTGTGGGTGAAATCGCATGGATGAAATCTGATGAGATAAAGAATGTGGGTCAAATCGTGTGAATGGAATCGTATGGGTCAAACTTCATGGGATAAAAATTGTGGGTCGAATCGTGTGGATGAAAACGTATGGCTCAAACACCATCGGATAAAGATTGTGAGTCAAATCGTGTAGGTCAACTCGTATGAGTCAAATATCATGGGATAAATATTGTGGGTGAAATCGTGTGGGTGAAATCGTATATGTCAAATATCACGGGATAAAGTTTGTGGCTTAAATCGTTTGGGTCACATCACACTGGTGAAATCTGCGGGTTTCATCCGCCCCATTTAACCCACACGGTCTCACCTATCCAATTCGACACCCCAATCCCTGACTTCACTTCACCCAAACTCATCGAAATCATGTCCTCACTCGCGCTGAAGTGATTTCAAGCCAAAAATATCACTCCCTAATCCTTATTAAACATCAATTGTAATTAATTCGATGCAAAGTATATTTGTTACCTAGACGGATTTAAATCTCATAAGTTAAGCCTCTAGAATTGCGTTATGCAGTAGCTAGAATGAGTAGGATGATCCAGGTGAAAGCATTAGCGGCTGGAGAGTGCACACTCCAAGGGGGCGAGTGGGCGGAGGGCGCTTGCTGAGGGGTTGCTAGGCGCAAAAGCGGAAGTAGATTCCAGCCTCCTCCCCATCAGCACCCCCAGCGACCTTGCTGCAGTGAGAGGAAGAGACTGAAAGAGAGCGAAGTGGATGAGAGAACGGGAGAGGAATTGAGAGACTGGCGTGGGTGCGAGGAATACGGCGAAAAGGACAAGAGCGCCAGGTCGATTGGGGGTACGATGTGGAGTGCAGGGGCGAGGGGGGGGGG
>NW_021680493.1:246897-251558 GCF_001412515.2 Diachasma alloeum | reverse complement strand
CACCGACGCCACCCACCCCCACAGCCGGTGAGATTATAAGTATTTTCCCTCAACTCCTGTCCGCTTCCGTTCATTAATGCCGTTAATTGCGGAATACGATTGCCCCGGGACAATGTTAAATTATAGAAAGTACATTTGCGTTCGGGCTTGAGGGACAAGTTTTATTTTTAAGAGTTTTGGGGGGTAATGAAGTTTTCGAAATTGGATGTGAAGGGGCGATTATTCGGGAAATTCGTGATGGAGGTTGATGATGTTTCATTGGGTGGAGAGAAATGTTGGATAGAAATTATCTTGAAAATTATGGCAAATTTTGTGGTTCCGGGGTATCTGTTCCTGGCAAAATTATGAATATAAATAATATTGTTACGATTCCGAACAAATAATTTTTATGGTGGATAATTGATTGTTTATAAATTATTTATAGTAAATGCTCGTAATTTTCAAAAATTGCAAGGTTCAAATTATTCCATTAATCTTTCTCCAAAAGTAAACTTTCTAATTTTTTTCAGATTTTAGAAATATTTTCTAACGGTTCAATATCGAAATTCAAATTCAGACCTGCAAAATTCGAATAATAAAATCATTGTAAGATTTCCGGAAACTTGGGGCCAAATGATGCTCAAATGAAAGCTCTGATGTTCGACAACAAAAGTAGAAAAGCATTTCACTGGAGCAAAAATAGCCAAAGTACCTGGATATCCTTAAAACGTCTTGAAGACCCTATTTTTTACACTGAATTTAATTATATGAAAGAGAAAATTCATTTTACTGAAAATTTGAGTTGATCCGTTCATTCATTTTTTCAACGAACCACTTCGACAAATTTGACACGAAATGAATAATATCGCATGAAGTATTCTCCCATTTCTCGCACTCAGCCACAAATTTTTAGCACCCACCATCTAACAACGTCCAAATCCCAAATATTTGCGATGACGTGCCCCCGGGGCAAGCAGTCAAGACGCCCGTGTAGCACTGCTCCCATCCCCAGTGATACTACAGTGATATCCAAATAACTCCTCACACAAATGTTATACAAATGTCTGAAGTGTAAACCGAATTGACTTGTTAATTTCCGTTCATCCACGAGCCGCGTAAATAAGCTAGCTTCCCCGGTTATCTGCCAGTTCCCCTCAGCCGTTGTTTCAAGTGTAATAATCTTCTTTCGTGTCGGCAAAGTGTTTGTGATGAACTAAATAACACGAAAAAAAAATTCCACTTGCTGCTTACCACGTCAGAATGAGAATTATGAAAATCTCAAATTGAGACTTTCCAAAATCTTAAAGTAGTGCATCCAAACTCTACGTAAGTCGTTGAGTGTAGCGAGAAAAAAAATTCTAAATGCCCGAAAAAAGAATTATTCATCGCTGATAATTTCTCACATGAATTCTAGCTTTGACGAGAGTAAAAAATTAATTCATCGAATTCTCTCTACAATTATCTTCTTAAACAATAGTTGCTCGTTTCACAGAACCATAAATTATTCATTATTAGGGGCAGAATTTTTATTTATTTTGTTCTGATTTTTTAAATTTTTATTACATTTTAATCTTTTTTCTAATCTCTAAAATTTTATTTTCTCATAAGGCTGTGTTATTTTGCCGATGTTGAATTAATTACTACCAATAACGCTTGCAACCCCCGTATGACCCCCATCATCCTTATTCTGACCCTTATGACCCTTAATCTGCCCTCGTGGACCTTATTCTGATACTCGTGACCCTTAATTATGGAGTCTTAATTTCGAGTGCCAAATTTTTATCACCAAAAGTCGATTTGTATTTTTATAATATAGAGATACTAAACTGCCAATTGAGCACAAACTCAATCAGAATGTTTTTATTCATATCAACTTCCGTTTAGAATTTATTTCATATTTTCATCTTCAAATATTTAGCTAGAAAATCGAAACGAGACAAAGGGAGACAAAAAACCAGAATTTACATTAAAAATACGAAAAACTTGAGACCAAGATGAGATAAATTGACTCGGAGAAATTAAAAAGTCATCTCTCCAAAGTATTGCCTCGGAAAGTCTCTTGCGTCACCACTAAATTCATTCATATGTTACTGAAGAACGATTGAAAGAAATCAATTAATTATTTCGTGCAAATAGAAAAATGTTGTGTTGATTCACGTCTTCACGAACGATTTTCTCAAAATACATCTTCCTTCCGCAACCCGTCGATATATTCATAGTAAAAATTTTCGACGGTATAAAGAGCTGTCTTCTATTTTCCCCCTGCATTCTGCGGTACAGAGTCAGAAGAAAATAAACCCCAAGAACGCGGCAACGAGCCATTAAAATTCGGCACGGTAAATTTTCACGTTGAATAAATTCACCCGAGTTTTTCCCCCTCGAGGGCTTGGAAAAAGGTGCGATTCGTGCAAATACAACGACGAGAGAGAGCCGCCCCTCCACGTATACCTGTGTATGTGTGAGTGGAGAAGTAACTCCGAAGTTGAGGGAGGTATTGTCGGAAGATAAACGGAACCGATTGTTGCACACACCGGTCTCACAGAAGCTAGTGAGAACTTTTTCAACGGGTTATTTTTTTTTCTCCCTCTCTCCCCCGCATTCCTTGTTTTTTCCTCCTCTCATTCTCACTTCTCGTCCGCTTAACAATATACAAGTGGCCGAACTTGAGAGAGTTCCTCTTTTTCAGGGAAATACATTTAGAAAAAAAAACAAGAACTTGTGGGAGATTTTTTTATTCTCTTTTCAGGAAGGAGAGAGCGCGCGGAGACAAATGGCGAGTGACGTAACTGGAACGTGAGTTTTTTAGAATCTTGTTTCGTAAGTGGTATGCGTATAAATTTTAACGGACAATTAAAGATGTTTCTTCAGGGGCTTTCAGGGAAATGATGGAGAGAAACAAAGGTGAAAGTCGAGTCAAACAAGGCTTTTCAAATATGCATTTGTTAACTATTAACGAATGAACATTTGGTGAGACTGAATGAACTCTAGGCTTCAACCAAATCCATTTGTTAGCAATAACTAATAATTGATCGTTTATAAATTATTTCTTTTCGAGTAATTTCTTTTGCAAATGTGATGAGAGAACTGGGGTTCAGGCTGATGGCATAATTTATTATGCGTAATCCTTAATGAATATTATATTCTGGCGGAATTGTGAATGGTAGGTTTGAAGGCGCTGAGCCGATCATAGTGTGTTCATCATCCGCTGGTGAGTCTCACGCGCCGACGACCAATTTCACTTGCATCGACCTCGAGGGTAACTTTCATCCGTCCCACCAATGCGCCAGAACATCCAGTCTGAGGAGGCAGAGTATCGCCTTAAATGCTATTATAAACCACAGACGAGCTTTAATAGGGTAATATATACGTTATTAATTATTACGGGGAGTGGTAGCGAAGTTCGTCTCAGCTCGTGAAAAAATAGTTAACGATCTGACAGAAACTATTGGGCGATTCCGTTGATTTCAACTGATTTTATCATTTTAAATCATTAAATCATTTTGGTGTGACATTTAAAATGATTTCAAGGAGTTTCAATCGCTTCTAATGAGAAAAAAAATTAGCTCTGCCGAAAAACTATGTTCCACATTAGAATTTTTGATTGAGTGAAACGCATTTACTTGAGGGAAATTAACCAAGTTGATGGAAGAAAATTTAATATCTTTCACGAAAATTTAATTTTTGTCGTGAAAAAATTCCACTCTTGTCCCTACGCTTGCATGCATTATCGAAATAAAAAATGAAAGTGTTAACAAATCTGACCATTGTTCCAAATAAAAACCGAAAATCTGACCCTGTGGCCCCCGGTGAATTATTATTTTTTTCAGTTTTCACTTTTTCCACATACTTTTGAGAGTTCTGAATAGCCCGTCGCTTAAATAGTTGGAATCAACGTTCACCCAGCTAAAAAATTCGATTTTGGCGAAAGTCGACTTTCTCCCGAGAAAAACGAAAAATCTGACCCTTTGAAAATTTGAAAAAAAAAACTTTTTCAGTTTACACTTTTTCCACATACTTTTGAGAATTCTGAATAGCCTGTCGCTTAAATAGTCAGAATCAGCGTTCACTCGGCTAAAAAATTCAATTTTGGCGAAAGTCGACTTTCCCCCTGGAAAAATCCAAGATCTGACACTTTGGCCCTCGTGACCCTTGTCACCCTTTGACCGACTATCCCCCTTTGGCTCCGGGTGAAAAATTTTTTCTGAGAGTTCTGAATAGCCCGTCGCTTAAATAGTTGGAATCAACGTTCACCCGGCTAAAAAATTCGATTTTGGCGAAAATCCACTTGCCCCGGAAAACCCGAAAATCTGACCCTTTGGCTGGGGCCAAAAAAAACGGTTTCTCAGTTTTCACTTTTTCCACATACTTTTGACAGTTCTGACTAGCCCGGCGCTTAAATAGTTGGAATCAACGTTCACCCGGCTAAAAAATTCGATTTTGGCAAAAAATCCAAGATCTGACACTTTGACCCTTGTGACCCTTGGACCGACTTTCCCCCCGGAAAAATCCAAGATCCGACACTTTGGCCTCCGGTGAAAAAATTTTTTTTTCATTTTTCACTTTTTCCACATACTTTTGATAGTTTTGAATAGCCCGTCGCTTAAATAGTCGGAATCAACGTTCACCCGGTTAAAAAATTCGATTTTGGCGAAAAGTTCAACATCTGACACTTTGACCCTTGT
>NW_021680493.1:191031-245932 GCF_001412515.2 Diachasma alloeum | reverse complement strand
TTGGCTACAAATTTCAACCCTCCGCATACATGCCTTCCCCTTCACCCGCTCGTAAAATCACGCGTTCTCGGTAGCATCGAGGAGGACTTTTCAGGACCGAAAAGAACTGAGGATTCGAAAGGTCTCTGGAAAAGTACGTCGCAGAACTGATTAGGACTTACCAGGTCCATCTAGGCCTGGAGAGATCTTGAAAGACCTGTGTACGTCCAATCAGAACCAAATCCTCGACTGGGGGATCCACCATTCGCATCAGTCTCCCCGATATTCCCAACTCCAGCAAAAGCAACAATTCTCCTCATATACCCAACCACAACCCCCACGATCCTCACTAGCTGCTGTCTGATGAAAGCACCATCATATTAATTCGTTGTTCTCTCGCTCGACTAAGGCAAATCGAGTTTGATCGGGCTTGTGACGACGGATCGAAGGATCCAAACAATATCCATTGTCTATCAATAGACCCTGGCACTGAAAATGGGATGGCTCTCGGCACAATACCACCGAGAATTAGGCGTCTAGTCGGTTCCGTTGAAAGTTCAACTGTGATGCTGGTGAGCGGGTGAAAACTAGTGTCAAGAAACTTTTGAACACTTGAAACAGTTGGGAGATAATCCGGATGATTATTTTGTCATGCAAATACTGATGACGACTCATATCATGACTGATATCACGACTGATATCATGAGAAATGACAAAATGGAGATCCAGAAATTTTCTAGTGCCACGACTTTTTTGCGATCCTTATTCGACGCTAACTGAAACAATAATTGTTCAACTGAATCTAATTGCTCTTTAAAATATTCTGCCATCTAACCGAGTCCGATCACAAGATTGATTGAATCATCTGGTGTGGAAATAATTTATTTTGAAACCAATATTCAGCGAAAAGTTGAAAATTTTAATGTCGGGGCAATTTTAGCTGCCAACGTTGGGGCAATGCTGGCTGATTGATTGAATCATCTGTTGTTGAAGAAATTTATTTTAAAACCAGAATGCGCGGAAAGGTAAAGGTAAATAAATTTGACGTTGGGGCAATGTTGGCTGCCAACGTTGGGACAATTTTGAAGTCAATAAATCATTGAATTAAATTAAAAATACATCGTCATAGAAATTCCGTTCGGTAGAATATATTCTTGCTAATTTATTGGCAAAAATATATTGACCATTGTGTCGAAAGCAATTTTCCACTTGTTTTCTCTGCATTAAAAAATACCGTTCCCATTTTTATTGTTCCCACATATGACTGCTACAGAGCATTGATCGCGGGAGTTGGTAGCAACCTGTCTCTCCCATCCTGCGTGAATCAGGATCAAGAACTGTCAGGCGGTAGCAATTCCTCCATTGTCGCGGTTGGCCAACACGTCCAAGGGAGAAATTCTAGTGGAGACAGCCAGGCACATGGAGGATGCACACATCACCCAAATTTACTGCAACTCACGCCTGTCAATACTGCATCAAGTCCCCTAACTTCTTTAGATGCATCAAAAGGTACATGTCACATCGATTTTTGTGTTGAAATTTTTTTACCATTTTCCACTGCTCTGAGTGATTCACCCACGATAATTCAACGGAGGGGGGACTGCAGAGGGCACGTAAACAAAACGCAATTCTGGACGGTAGCAATTGTGTTATGAATGCATGCATGGGTATTAAAGTTTGGAGGTAAAATTGAAATGAATTTCCTAATTGGGAAATACCAGAGAGGAACTCTATTGTTTCTCGTAATTCAATAGCGCAAATTTGTAATCGAAAAATGATTGTTTTTGGTGAAATGATTTTTGTGCAGAGTGAGAGTGAGACTTTTTACTGAACGAATACAATATCCATTTATTCAGTCCAATGGATCATCTACTTAGAACGAATGGGTTGGAACAAGAATTTCGTGGAATGAGACAAGCCATGTACGAATTTCGGGAACTTCGTGAATCAGAAGTAAAATCATAAATCAGAAGCAAAAGTCATGGAAAGGAAAATCTCCAGGAATTCCTGAAATATGATCGTCGCGTGCTCTCAATCGCAATGAGTTTAAAGAAAAGAAAAAACTCCATTCTCATATTCCAAACTCGTTTCATCGTTCCGACAAAAATTGTCATTTTTTTAAACATTCGTTGTTTCTAAATAAATAATTGAAATTGTTTAAACTTTCGGAAATCTTATTTTTTTAAGTTCAAAATCGATTTCTGCTAAAATTCTGAATATGAGTAAATTTGTTACGATTACGAACAAATCAGTAGCGAGTGGTAAAACGGTATAAGTCAATTTTGACTATTGACCAGTTTTCAATAAATATCTCGGAATCTAAGGGAGATAGCAAAATTTTTGTTATGACCTTTTTTGTAGAGCCGATTGAGAGCTACAACAAATGTAATTACGAAAATTTCGCTATCTTCGTTAGATTCGGAAATATTCCTCAAAAACTGAATTGGGAGATAAGTCGACTTAAACCGGCTTACCACTTCGCTACTGAAATGATTTTTGTGGTGAAAAATTGATTGTTAATAAATTATTTATAGAAAATGCTTCTAATTTTCAAAAATTCTAATTTTTAAATTATTTCACCAATCTAATTCCAAAAGTAAACTTTCTCTTTTTTCCAGATTTCTAAAATGTTTTCTAACAATTCACTATCGAAATTCAAATTCAGACCTGCAAAGTTTAAATAATAAACTCATTGTAAAATATCCGGAAACTTATGGTCGAACGGGGCTCAACTGAGAGCTCTGATGTTCGACTACAAACCTAGAAAAGCATTTCGCGGGAGAAAAAATACCCAAAGGACTTAAATGTCCTTAAATCGAATTCCACGTCTTTTTCTCAACAACGTATCGTTGACTGATCGACCAACCGTGGCATTTTCTTAGCTCGAGAGATAATTTCAGTCGTACTCCCTCTCACTATGATATCGCTTCCAGGCAAACATCGCAATCAGCGTTCGGCATTTCCGTCAACCCGTCACCATTCACGAAAGCATCGCGCCGAATTGATCTCAACAGTAAGCACACTTTATGCAAAACTATTGGTTGTCGTGGGTGTGACAGTGCCCGTAACGGCCAGCATAGGTCAACCGGTGCCCGCCGCTCTCGATCAGGTAGGGTTGTACATTCCATTCATTGGTCTTTCATTTAACAATAAATTATTATCGCATCAATGGTGCTCGCAAGAGGATCGGGCCGGGGGAGGGGGGGGGGGGGGGAGGGAGTGCCCCTCCTGCCTTCCGCGGACCAAACCGCACTGGCATTATGATACTTTATGTTGATGCGGGCATTAACGCGAGAGCGTTGTGCTGGCACGGATCATTAACGCTCATGGCCTCTCTGTGACTCGTATATACTCATTCAGGGGTTTATAACGCTTTTCTTTTTTCCTCCTCCCCCTTGCCGTGCACTCCCTCTGCACTTCAATATTTGTCTTATTTACTTTGTAGAATCATGATGGGTTTTAATGTCTTCTTTTACATTTCACACTCTCATTCAGGGATTTTATCTCTACCTGTACTTAGTCAGCGGTGGATTTGTCATCACGATGTATACGATTTTACTGCGTGATAAAGCTGTGAATAAACTACTGGTGCACAATGATAAACGAGAGGGTGTATTTTTGTATGATGAATATGGTAACAAGCGTCGAACTTTTCAGGTAATCAATCATGAGATTCTAAGTCGTAAAAATCGGAGGGGCGAGGGGAGGGGAACGGACAATTGCTGGGGAAGACTCCGGTGAGCTTGAGTGAATGATTTTTCTGGGATGTTTCCGTGGAGCCTTGGAGATTAATTGAATTTTTTAATTTATGGTGATTTTTTTGAAGAATGGGAGGGAATCGGTGAAGAATAGTGAAATATGAAATCACTATTTTCTTTCAATTTCAAAAAGATGTATGAATCAATTGTATTTGATCGACCGAAATAGTCAACTTGAAAGATATGTTTATATCTTTAACTCCAAATCTATATCTATAACTCCAAAAGTGCCATTTTTTATTTCGACATTTCTGGAGCCTCCGAGTGTTTTATTAGCAACAGGAACGTTAATCGTTATAAAAATTAAGGAATGTGATCGAAACTAACTTTCATTTTTGAGGCCTTGCAGAGGCTCGAATAAGCCTTGACGTACTGAGCCTCAATACGCAAAGCCTGGGCTAGGCCTGAATTGAACCTCGGCAATGGCCCCTTGAATCGCCCTCATTTCAGGCTCCAGTGAAATTGTTTCCATCGTCAACCTATATAATTCCTACCTGGGAACTAATCTTTTCCCACAAATATTTCTCCAACTAGGGGGCTGCGCCCCCTGCTCGCTCCCGTGATCCTTATGACCCTTGTGATCCTTAATCTGACCTTAAAACTTGAAAAAAAGTTTATAGATTTGAGAAACCTGAAGGTTAGAAACCACGGTTTCTAAAATTTAGAATCTTTTATCTAAAGCTAATCTACTTTTACTCTCTGCGCAGTGCATTATAAAAACTTCTAAAAAATCTGAGAATTTTCTGAGATTGAAAAAAAAACCGGAAGCATCCCAACACCCAACCCCTCGCTTAAAATACAATACCACGCATAAAAAAGATGTTCTCATGTTTCCCCTCATAATCGCGAGAAGAATAAAACTTCAGAAAGCGATCGTACTTGATGTCGGCCATTTCTCCCTCACCGATAATTGTTCTCCCGAATGTGCTCCCACCCTTAATGCTCCCAGGGCAAAAAGTAAAACGAGAAGTTGTGTGAAAATGGTTCAAAAAAAAAGCACAAACTCAAAATTAACAGCACGGCCAGCAGTATGGAAGCTTCTGCTTGCGTCTGGGTGCCATCGGCTTTGGTGCTGGCTCGTTAGTATTTACTGGATTGCAAATCGGGGCGGAAATAGCGTCTGCCGAGCCATTTAGGGCGATTACACCGAGCGCAAGACTCCTTCTTGTTACCGCTCAAATGCACTTCATATTCCTGAACAGCAAAGATCTGGAGTTAGCCAAACATGGTGCACTCGCCAAATTGGGACTCATGCACATGATCGCTACAAACATCTGCGAATGGCTTCAGGTATTTATTCATCGCGCCGTCAATTATTTTTTTCGTCTCATTAATGATCTGTAGATAATGCGTATCATCTCATCTTTTTTCTTCCCATTCCATAATATCCTCAAGGTACATTTGAAGAGAGGAAATTCAGTAAATAAGACGACACTCGATAACGTGTGTAATGTGAGATCAAATAAAATAAGATGAGATGAGAGGATTTTTTAAAAGATTTTTTTTCATTCAAAAATTCACTTTACATTACCTCATCTCATTTTATCTGATTTTCATATTATCTTGACTTGCTGTATAAGATAATCTCTCTATTTTATAAACATCCATATGAACTTCTGGTGATAAAAATTTGGTACTCGAAATTAAGACCCCGAAATTAAGGATCAGGAGGGTCAGAACATGGGTTATGGGGCTCAGATTAAGGATCGCAAGATTAAGCATCAGATAGAGGGTCCAAATGAGGGTAACAAGAGTTAGAATATGGATCATGAGGGTCATATGGAGATCATATGGGCGACATAAGGGGGTTCGCGAGCGGAGGGAGCAAGGGGGTGAGCCCCCTAGTACCAGAATAATTTTTTGAGTCAGAAGATTTAAAAAATGGAATTAAAAAAATTAAATAGAAAAAATAATGTCACCTCAAACTATCTAATCTTGCCTACGGGATAAGATGATACGACAAGATGAGATGAATTTTTAAATTATTCTCCAGAAGAGAAATTCCATTGTTCAAATGAAAAATTTATGAAAACAGGCACTAGTCGAAGAAACACGTGACGAGATATCCCACCTAGAGTCAAAAGACAACACAACCGGCGAAGGAATCCTAAAGAATCTCCTCCGCGACGCCTCGCCCTTCCTCTTTCCCTGTACAATAGAATTCAGTCTAATCTGCGCTGTAATTCTCTACGAAATGTGGAAGCGAGTTGACCGTGTGGTAGTTGTCAAATCAAACACATCAATGAGGTCAGTTCACCAACTGAGTATCGACTGCAGCAACGCTCACAGGTAAACTCCACCCGATGCACCTAATGGCCACTTTCAATTTGACCCCTATACTCTGTTTAAATTACAGAGGCCTCTTCGGTGGTATTCTCATCATAGCAGCCACTGTTCTCAGTCTCATAATGTTCTTCGTACTGAAGGATGCGAAACCCAAGATGGCTATTGAACAAGTAACTGCCCTCGAGACGGCCATTTTAACTGCCGGTATTGTCCAAGTATTCACCAAGAATCATACACTGATAGAATGATTCATTTATTCCAAACGAGATTCGTTAACTATTAGTGAATGATTGAGTTGAATATGACCAAACAAATATTCGTTAATTAACGAATGGTTCACTTGAAAGGTGAGAGTCGAGTCAGACGAGACTTCTCAAATATGCATTCCTTAACTATTAACGAGTAAACATTTGATGAGACTAAATAGACCCTAGCCTTCAAGCAAATCGATTTGCTAACAATAACTAATCCTGTCTGTCAGTGTATTGCCTTCGATTGCACTACCAAGTTATGAGAGGTCTTTTATGATACGTTGTATATATTTTTTTATATCTAAGGAGCTATAGCCGCTGTGAGTGGTACACTCAAGTTACGGAGATTGGAATGGAAGGACACAAAACCACCGCATCTTGATTCAACTTTACTGGCAGCAGCACAAGCTGGAGTCTATCTGCATTGTCTGTTTGGTGCTGTTGGTGGGGTATTAACAATGGGCCCAACTTGGGGACTTTCACTCGGAGCTGATTTTATCACTTTGGTACAGAGCACCAGTCAAACACTACTCATTAAGGTAAGATTCTCTCTGAGGGCGGATGTTAACGAGTTTTAGGTGGAATTGACATTTTCGGGAAAAGAGCATTCATCGCGGCGGGAAATTTCAGGAGTGCACTGCGAGAAGAATGAGCAGTTAGTTTTGGTGATTTAATCCTTAGTGTATGGTTTAACCAAGTGATAACGCAAGATTTTTGCACAATTTTTATTATCTGGTGGTGTAAGAATAGTTTCATTGGAATTTCGTTCTGGCTTGGTTGAATTATCGAGGAGGAAAGTATGAACTTTCCGTGCAGGGGTGTGAAAAAATTAATTTTTCAATGTTTCCTGAAAGTTTTAAAAGCGATTTTTTGTCGAATATGAAAGAATATCCATAAATTCGATTTTTCTCCTTGTCTTTTGACAGAATGAATAGAATAAATGGCAAAAATTGATAATTGGAGACTACAAATTTTATCTGATTATTATCAAATAATTATTGATTTATAAACAACGAATGTGTAGAAAGATAATAATTTTGTGCGAAATATAATTGGAATGACGCTGAATATTCATGATTTTGTTCAAATTTTTCTCACGCAATTTAATTGGCAAATTTGATAATTGAAAATGATTAAATCCCAAACTGTAAAAGCTACTTGGTTATCCTTAAATGAATTTTTTTTATCAATATAAAAGAATTAGTACAACAAAAAATTATCGAAATCAATAGAAAAATGGTTAATAATGAATTTCAATAGATTCAACTGCATCATTACTTCGATTTGCAAATAGTCATTTTAATTGAAATCTGAAAGTAATGAAACTGCTATTTCATCAATATTAATACTATTGGACATTCCTAACGCTGCTGGATTGCATTTTATCGAGTTTCATTTTCTGTCCCTTCCAGATTGCCTGGCGCAGACAGTCCTCGTCGAATGCTAAACCCGGCAAGGAGCTTATTACTTTTCTGATTGTCATGAACATTGCCCTGTGGATTGTAAATAGTTTCGAGAAATCTCGGGCCGATGTCAGGCCCGAGCACCTGGAGTTCTTCGGGGTTTGGGCGTGGACCATTATAACACATGTGTCAATGCCTCTTGCTATATTCTTTCGGTTTCACTCGGCTATTTGTATGTTCGAGGTTTGGAAGAGTTGTTACAAATATAGGCCACCGATTGTGTCACCAACACGCAATCAATCTCATAAGTAAATTTCTAGTCAAGGTTTCGTGTTTTCATTGAATAATCTCTCAAAGAAAACATTAGAGGACACGATATACACTGAGAGAAAAACAGCAGAGTTCTCAAACAAGTCCTACTTGTGCCAAAAAAATATTTTATTTGCGTTAATCTATACTGATATTCGTATTCGAGAAAATTGTTTACTAGTCTACTATCTCCATATGTCACCATATATCACTTATCAATTGATTCGATGAGTCTAGTTTATTGTCTAGATTTAATTTGAGAAGTGAAAGTTGAGGGTCCACGATCTCCCATATATCCACGATAGAAATTACCTTGAATCCACGGGAAAACGTCCCGTATATCCTCGGTCAAAATGATGGCCTCCCTTATGGCATCCAAATGTCAAAAAATTGTTTTTTCGTGAAACGATCGAATATTTGAGGCATTCTCTTAGCTCAATAAATTATTGTCGTGTCGTTCAGTCGGTTTGTCTCTCAGTGTGCATTCTCAAACGCCCGAATCACCCACAAGTGATGACGAAAAAAACACCAATCGATGTTTTTCAACGCTAAAGCAATATAGAGCGCGCAGAACTCGAGTACATGCCTCGACGATGGCCACTCCGGTTCGTACCGACAGTTTGATACGGTTTACGGGTAAACACATTTGGGTGGCAATCACGTCATGGGAGTGAGAGGCAGTTGCTGTAGTGCCACGAGACGTTCGATAGATACAGGGAAGACGAAGAGGCCAAAGCAAGTGAAGTGTAGTGAGGGAGCAACGGTATAAGGGTGCTAGGGCTGGAAGCTGACGGTGGGTCGCATCTGAAGAGCTCTCATGGCAACCCTTTGTTGCTGTAGTTCGGTCAACTCAAACCAGTTGAAAGAGCTTCGTGATTTACTTGCTCAACAATTGAGGGGCTCGTCTTGCTTTTCGCTGGAGGATGT
Source organism: Diachasma alloeum (assembly GCF_001412515.2). Classification (NCBI taxonomy): domain Eukaryota; kingdom Metazoa; phylum Arthropoda; class Insecta; order Hymenoptera; family Braconidae; genus Diachasma; species Diachasma alloeum. The sequence goes on along the minus strand of NW_021680493.1, from coordinate 237,019 downwards.
GGGGTTTTTTTGCACGCATCAGTCAGTCAAAAAGCCTTACAACTTGAAAAATTGTCATTTGTTCACTTGCTGCCTTCTTCACTAAGAGAAAAAATGAGCTCTGCCGAACAACTATATGTTCCCCGGAAGAGATGTTTTGTCTTATTGAATCAATTTATTTGAGGACAAAGAAAAGTTTCCACCAAAACATGATAATTTTCGTGGTAGTGATTGTTCTCGTGAGACATTTATATGTCATTCGGGTAAATTAAGTCGTTCTGCAGAGAATTATATGAGGCTCAATATTAGGGAATTAATGAGAAATATTGTTTTCACAAAGTCGATTGGATGAAATTATAAATAAGTTGGGGGCTACGCCCGCTGCTCGCTCCGCTCGCCAACCCCCATATGGCTCATATATGACCTTCATGATCCCTATTCTGACCTTTGTGACCCTTAATCTGACCCTTATTTGGATCCTTATTCTGACTCTTGTGACCTTTAATCTGACCGTTGCCACCCTTAATCTCTGACCCTGTGATCCTTATTCTGACCTTTTTGACCCTCGTAATCTGACCCTCGTAAAACTCATTCTGACGCTCATTATATCTCTCGTGACCCTTAATATGACTCTCGTGACCCTCATAAGTCTTATGCTGACCCTCATGACCTATATTTTGACCCTTGTGACCTTTGATTTTGGAGTCTTAATTTCGAGTACCAAATTTTCATCACCAGAAGTCGATTTGGATTTTTATTATGAATAAGGCTTTCAATCTGACTAGATGCTGATGGAATGAATTATCAAATCATTTCATAATAATTATCAATATTTTCTCCTCATTTTCAATCGTTCAATTGTGAAAAAAAATCAATTTTAACGAATTGATCAAAAATGAGAATTAATTAATTATCAATATTTTCATTATCAGTATTTACGTGATTCATAAAGTAAAACCACATGAAACAAAACAAATGGATGCAGTAGAGTTATGAATTCCAAACTTCTAGCGACTCGAAATAACTAATTGAAAATGGACTCGACCAATAAATGGATCAATAAAATTACGATCAACGTATTTTTAAAAAATCCTAAATTTGCTCAACACGTCGAATTCCTCCTAAAATCCTCTAAAATGTCATCAATACCATCATCACCTCCACCTTTTACCCAGAGCCTGAAATACTTGTGAAGTGCCATCTGTGAAAAATGGTAAAAGAAAATGCTGGAGATGTTGAGAATAGCATCCCAGAAAAGCGTATGATCCTCGTAGAGGTAAAAACCAAGGGGGGAAAATAGACACATAGAAAACGGCCGAGAGAGGATCCTTGATATATCCGCCAAACACAGCAGGGATCCGTGTACCGCCTTCGCGGATTTATCGAAGCCAAGGATAATGGATGGCCTTCCACCGTTGCCGACATCCTAGCAGGCCGAGTAAACGGCTCTAAATAATACAACGTGGTGACACAGCTTGGTCTGACGTTTTTAAAAAATTCTCCGCCCGACGTACATCATCACAAAAACCGAGGGGCCATTCATTTGGAAATTCGGTGACACAATAATTACTGATTTCACGTGATGAAACAATTTTTCACAATTTCGATAATTCTCATCACTCGGTGGAATAAAAACCATTAGATTCAATTGTCTGATAATTTCCATCAGTAATAACAGAATTGATGAGACTGAGGGTAAAAATTCCAAGTGATGGGCGCCATTATGTTTCCGGCGGAAACGAAGTCTTCGTGACTACCTTGCGTGCCTCCCCCTCTTCACACTGTATAGTCACTTTCAGCCTCAACGAGAACGCGAAAATCATATTTATATTTCATCTCCCACATTTCCAAAGTATAAACGATGAGACTTGGGGGATGAGTAACTCAAAATAAGTAGCTTCAAACTGAAAATATCAGACTACAAAGTTATTACAAAAATTTACCAATATTTATGTAAAATATTTCGTTTGAATAGCACAAAAATTATTTGATGAAGGGAGAAAACATCAATAGTTAAGTCTCAATAGGTTTCAGAGAAGAAAATTTAGTCTGTAGAATTTTTATTCCTTTTTTCGGTCTTTTCGAGATTTTTTATAGATTTTAATCTTCTGCCTAATCTCAAAAAGTTCATTTTTTCATGAGTCTATGCTATTTTTGCACTTCTAGATTAATTATTCAATCAGAATAATTCTCTTCTATCAACTTTCATTTAGAATTTAATCTTCCAACTCCAAGTTATGTTTATTGACTTTAAACAAATTTTTCTTTGCATGACTTCTCGAAACTTTTAGTATTTTCAGTTATTTTCTGATCTTTTGACACGAAAACAACGATTTCTAGAGCCAAAGAATTCTCGCTGAAGGATATTCAAGTCCTTTTTTGTGCAGTCGAACCTCAGAAGCCGCAGCTGCTTGTTTTACAATGATTTTATTATTTAAACTTTGCAGGCCTGAATTTGAATCCCGATATTGAACCGTTAAAAAACATTTTAAAAATTTAAAAAAAATTATGAAGTTTATTTGTAGAGAAAGATTGATGAAACGATAAAAAAATTGCAATTTTTAAAAATTACAAGCATTTTCTATAAATAATTTATCAACAATCAATTTTCCACCATAAAAATCATTTATTCGGAATCAAACAAATTTATTGATACTCAGAATTTTACCAGAAATCCATTTTATGCCTAAAAGAATAAGGTTTCCTAAATTGAAGCAATTTCAATTATTTATTTGTAAACAATGTGACAGAAAATATAGTTTTTCCCTTCGCGACGACGCGAAAGGACTGTCAATTTTATTTATTTATAAAGGGTCAAAATTTCACTAATCCAGTCGAATATTCATTTAAAACTAGAAGACCTGTCTTAACAACGATTGTTTAAAAAAATAATAATCCTGTGCAAAACGTAATTTGAATAACACTGAATATTCACGACTTTTCACAAAATTTTCTAACACAATTTAATTAACAAATTTGATGATTGAAAATGGTTGAATCAATAGGGTGGTCTTAAACTGTAAAAGATACTTCGATACCCTTAAATGAATACAAAAATTTTCAATAAAGATTTCATCCGCCAGATGAAATAAAATGCAAGACACTTCACAAGAGGAGTAAAATACTCCAAGGAAAATTTAATTTTACCTCATAATTTGTTGTGTGTACAATGACGAGTGGAAAATTGAGAAGACTCACTCGGTATTCTGTCGACGGAGGTTCGTTTAGTTATCCCCTGGTCAGGAAAACTATCCCAGAAGGTCATTGAGTGCACGTCAGGTACGCACGCGTCCTTTCACATACTTTTTCCCCACTCTTTTTTTTTAAATTAATTTTTCTAGAACTCGAGGATAATCCGATTATCCAGCCTTACCAGAGGCTTCCGGATGAGGAAGTTTTGTCCCCGCTGCCATTCAACAGACAGCACATTTATTCCAGTGTATTTCAGGTGTCATCATCCCCCCCAATCCTTTAATTTTTCAGATTTGGGGATTATGGAATCATCTTAATGGTGATTTTCAGGTTTATTTTGCTTTTGGCTCTTTATCTCTGGAGCATTGTGAATTGGTGAATGGATATTATGACATTATCTGTGAATTTTCAGTGAACCCTTTATGTAATGGGATCAATGCACGTTGATTTCTAAAGAGACAATACTTACCAGTCCTGATAGTCGGGTATATAAGGGGAAAAGCTGGCATCTAATCCGGGCATACAGCGAAAATTACATCTTGGTAGACCACCTGGTATTACCAAAGCTTCTCATCTTACCAATAGCTTCCTCGACTTTTACCACTTAATTATCTGGCACTTTTGGAGCTTCATCTTCTGTCTATGTAGCACCTCATTATCTTGGGAAAATCGAAGGATTTTCCGGGAATTTTTACATTTTTTGTGAGAAATGTGTAATCATCGAATTGTCTTCGGAATTTCATAGAGGGGGAGTATTTTGGGAGGTGTTCGTGACTTGAACGTAAGCACTTTTTGATTAAGAGGATCCAAGCGTCTTTTACAGTTTGGCGCAGACCACACTATAGATTCAACCATTTTCAATCATCAAATTTGTTAATTAAATTGCGCGAGAAGAATATGAAAAAAATCATGAATATTCAGCGTCATTCAAATTACGTTTTGCACCGGATTATCATTTTTTTAAACATTCGTTGCTTATAAACAAATCATTGAAATTGTTAAAATTTTTTGAAACCTTATTTTTTCAGGGGTGAAATAGATTTTTGGTGAAATTCAGAATATGAGTAAATTTGTTACGATTCCGAACAAATGATTTTTCGAGTAGAAAATTGATTGTTTATAAATTATTTATTGACAATGCTAGTTAATTTAAAAAATTTCAATTTTTAAATTATTTGATTGAATCAATCCATCAAATTGATCAAAAACGCCAATAAAATTTAAATCTAGGTTCGAATAAACGCGTTATAACGAGTGATTCAAACGAAAATAATGTTTCTGAGTGCATTAAGGGGTAAGATACCCCATTTTGGAAATGATTCACACAAAAAAAGATCAATCACCGATACATTCGAGGTAATTTATTCTCCAGATGGAATTTACTCATTATTTTTTGTGTGAAGTCTTCCATTTACCAATTTTTCCTGAAATTATGATAAATAATTAATGTCTCACGAATTTCAAAATTGGATACCCGTAAAAAAAACAACACGCGATACCGATACGAAACAGCGAACGCCCTCTCCCGTATTCATCGACCCGTTGGCAATAATGAACTTCCTGAGGGCACTCTCTCTCACATGAAACCCTTAAATCACTGATAAAATCCTTTATGTCCACTGTTATCACCGATTTTGAACGTGAATTTCAATTTTGTAAAAATAAAAAAGTTGAAAAAATCGACGAATGGTATACAATACTCACGTTTCGGCCTAGAATTATACAGCAGGCGCCGTCTTGCAACGTCGTAAAAACATCGGCTACGTAGAGACGAGAGATTTTCACTGTCTGTTTTATCGTAAAATTGTTGCTGTCCATCATTAATAATTAATTACCGCACCATTTATATTTATTTCCATAATTTCGCACTGTCGTGTCTATAAAATATGTCACGTGAACGCGAGATGCTTGATCTGGGGGAGTTTTATTCCTCTGGTGTCCGTAATTTCATCAGAATTACCACAAAGTTTACCACAGACTATCGTTTGTTTTCACGTTTGTTTTACTATTTAAAGCGTTAAAATCCTAATTTTAGATTATTCACACTGTCGTCGCTGTTTTATATTCTTCAACTTGTTACACTTATTACAGTTGGTCTCCTTTTTACATTTTAGATTTTTAATTCACAGTTTTTAAGGTATTTAAAAATTTGTTTTAATGCTGAATTTTTTAAGTTATATAATAATTTGATTCTTTGTCGATCGTAATTTGGGCAGTGCCACAGTACATGATCATAAGTTTGACATTTTGCTTCGCTTGAGCAGTTTGAATCTTTATAATTCAGTAGCGAAGCGGTAAACCGGGTTGAGTCGTTTTTTACTATTGGCTAGTTTTTGACGAATATCTCGGAATCTAAAAGAGATAGAAAGATTTTTGTCATGACCTTTATTGTAGAGCCAATAGAGCGTTATAAAAAAAGTCATGAGAAAAATTTTGCTATCTCTCTTAGATTCCGAGATATTCAGCAAAAACTGGCTAATAGTCAAAATCGACTTAACTCGGGTTACCGCTTCACTACTGAATTATACCCACGCTCTCCAAGGACGTTGCAAGATGGTAGTGATGGGCTCTTATTCTGTTTTCAAGTTATTATCACATTTTTAGTCATTACATCAATGTTTTTGCCCTCAAGCCCCTCGAAAATACGAAGTCACACGCACGAAAAAATTTACTAGAAAAACCTATCGAATTCGTCAGAAAATTCTATTGAATTTCAACCAAACTTTCTATTAGTTTTTGGCTGATTCTATTGACAGGTTCAGTAGAAAACATTTAATAGAAAAAGTCAACAGAATTCGATTTTTCCATATAACTTATTCTTTTCATATATTTTCTATAGAATTTGCTCGACTCAAATTTTCTAAGTTTTTTTCATTCTATTTTTATTTTCTTCTCATCAAGAAAATCAAACGAAAAAACTCGGAAAATTTGAGCCGAGGAAATCTATAGAAAATATCTCAATAGAATAAGTTGTACAGAAAAATTGAATTCTATTGACTTTATCTACTGAATATTTTCTATTGACCATTTCAATAGAATCGGCCAAAAACTCATAGAACAGTTCAATAGAAATTCAACAGAATTTTCTAACCAATTCGCTAGATTTTTCTATTAAATTTTGTCATCCGTGCAACGCCAAATACTTCGAGAGTAAGTCAGCCACCATCTTGATCATAGTCACACAAGATTTTTGTCATTGAACTTTTATTCCCTCTGGCGTTCGTAATTCACAAAAATAAAGACTAATTTCGCAATAAAATCATTCCTGCCTGTTGTTTTCACCTTACTATCACATTTTTAATCATTATTTCATTGTTTTTACCTTCAATTTCCTCGAAAAAAGTATTGATGCCGATCATTACCAAGCGATCATCGCGTCATTGTCTGACGATTCTCTCGACGATTTCACTCCCTTGTCTCTTTCCCAATAACAGGCCGCGCGTGCTGCGCACGCGCCTTTTCACTCCTCATGTAATGGCGCTTCGGTTTCAGTCTTACGCTTACGCTTATTCGAGATTTTCGAGATATTTCGAGATCGATTTCCTTTCTCCTTTTTACGATAAAAAATAAAACGATAGGACAGTGAAAAAAAATGCCGGCCGGCATTTTCGTCGGTAAAACCACTCCCCCCTACCAACAGTCGCATCACCGCAGCGGCGCCGCCACTCAACACACAATTCACATGATGAACGTAAATAAACGAGTCCCTTTTCAACTTGTCGCGGCAATATCCACCCGAGGATTATCGCAGCCCAGAACAAAAGGCTTAAACATGAATAGAAACGTGACACTGACAGGTAACCCACTCAAATTACGATAAAAACCCTCATGTATTGATATTCAGGTTGACCTCGATAGTTGATAAATTCCAGTGATTCCCAGGGGATGTTGGAGAAAGAGAGAACAACATTCATCTAATTGTCACTTCACAAATGAATTGCCATTCCCCAAATGACAACTAGACGAGTCATGTTTTTTTCTTCTCCAACACCTCTTTCATTAATTGAAGTAATGAATCCGTTCAATTGCCATGAATTAATGGGTAGAACCCCTGATTACCGAGTGGCTCAAGCACATCCAAGAAGTAAACAACAAGCAGGAAGACATTATCAAGACTGGGCGAGAGTTCTACATACCATTCATGGGTGAGTATTTACAAAATAACGCATTGTATTCTTCGAACGTGTCTCTAATTTTACTCTCTCGATGATAGTACAGTCGTAGTCGTGGTAAAAGCATTTTTATCTATATTATGAAGTGGTCAGAAGGGTCACAAGAGTTATAATGCGTGTCAAAATATGGGCCACAAGGGTCAAAATAAGGGTCAGAGGGTCAGAATAAGGGTCATGGGGGTCATATGGAAGTTGGCGAGCGGAGCGAGCAGGGGCCGTAGCCCCCTAGTCTGTTATAACAATTGATTACCAATTAATAATTGTCTATAAATGATGAACATGGAATAAATAATGACGATGAAATGATGACGATGGAATAAATAAAATGATGAAGTAGACAAGAAATTTGATGTGTCATTACAGATTATTAATAATCAATAATAAGTAATGTAATGAAAGAGGTAACTATTATTATGAATTGTCAATGATTATTGTTGTTCACTCGATTGTGCAGCCATTCCCATGACGGTCGTGGAGAAGGTATTCATCATCGCTGACTCCTTCGCCCTTGGGCCCAGGACAAAATACCTGTCACTGTATATTTACGAGAAATTCGTGTGCAATCAGTTCTGGGAGATATACAAGGAGCACGAGACACACCCTGACTCTGAGGAGTACAAACGCGCTTGTGAGAGGGTCTCCAAGATGCTGATGCTGAGGCTCATGAGTAGCATTCAACTTGCTAGCAAGATGGATTCTCATATGCTGGGGTTGACCATCACTCAGGTAATTTTGGGGAAATTCTGTCTCTTTTATCCACTTGTACTTCTGTAGTTTTTGATTATTAAGTTCATTAAATTCATGTTTTTGAATTATTGATTATGAAATGTTAGAATTCAAATGTTAAATTTTGAAAAATTGATAATTTCAAAAGTCAATAATTATTCATCTTTGCATTATTTACTAGAAGAGATATTTCCTGAGGTTTTTTTCTCATAATATGGTTAATGAAATAAATGAACAATTAAATATTTGTAGAATTTTACAAGCTGCTAAATAAACAAAACCCTCACATCACGTTTTCTCTCAAATCGTTTGAATGAAAATGAAAATAAATTCCCAATTTATTGTCCTTCATCATTTTCTTCCATCACTAGGTGCTTTCTGCTCTAGACAGGCTAGAGCCCAACCACCAGTTTAACCGATTCGCAGTTGTGCAATCAGAAATGAAAGTATTCCAGACAACAAACTTCAAAATACCCCTCGTCACCCCTCTCGACTGCATCGAGGTGCTCCTGGCAGCACTGAAGCTCGATAAACTGCCTAAAGTATACAACACAGCTGTTCATATCCTCGACATGACATATCTTCAGGTAAATCAAACATCTGAACCTCCAGAAACATAAGTATTTTTATAATATAGAGAAACTGTTGCGAGAATATTCTTATTTTATTATTTCAGCACCAGCAATTATTCTCCCAGTTGCAGTTGACATCTCACAGTTCCCTAGCTAAAACGAAAGAGGACAAAGTCAATTTCATGGCGATGGAGTCAGACATGCTCTTCCTGAGTGCTGCTGTAATCCGTTGTACGATGGCAATATTTCGTGCTAAGGAGGTATTACTCAACGATCTGGTGAGGAGGCTTGAGGGTCTAGTTAAAATCGATAGGAAAGACATTGATAATCTCGGAAAGATGATTTTCGCCATGCTGGATGTGGACAATGTCAGTGATAATTAATTAATCAATTAATCGTGAAGAACTGAAATGAAATAAAAAGTGAAATAGCCTATTTTGAACCGCTAATATCTCGAGATCGGCAGAGTGAAATCGAACAATTTTTTTTTCGTTTTGAATATATTTTTTCAGGCTTTCAAATGAGCGTTGACTCATTCAAATCGCGTCTTTCAGTCCGGAGATATTTATAATTAAAGACAGCCCATTTTCCCTTACCCTTCCACTCATTTATGTTGAACTTCTTTATTAGTTTTTCAAGCAATCAATTAATTAATTGATGTCTAGTAGTTGATAAATAGTGAATCAAACACGAAATCTTCCTCAGGGCCGCTGTGATGTTTAATTAATTAATAATTAATCGTCAAGTCATTCTATTCCTTAACCATTAATTCGTTAATTAATTACATAAGTAGTTAATTAATTAATAAACCTGAATTTAAAGAATCTGTTGGACAACATAAACAGTGAATTAAACACACGAAAGTGTTATATCAGAAACTATTTATATACGAGGATATATAACTCTGAACTCTGTAAATATTGAGACAAAAGACTGTTGACTAACGTGTTTTGTTCAATAAAATAAAAAAATGATCATTTGTATTTTATTTGGCATGCGTTAAGACAAACTCCAGACCTAAATCCTTCGTGAAATAAAATCAAAGTTCAGAGTAATTTAAAAGGGAATTGAATTTATAAAAATGCCGACTCTGGAGGAACAATTCACCGCCTTTTCCAAATTCGGAGACACTAAATCGGATGGGAAGCAAGTGACGCTCTCCCAGAGTGACAAATGGATGAAACAGGCTCAGGTTTTTGATAAGAAGATCACTACCACCGATACTGCTATATGCTTTAATAAATTCAAGTGAGTAGTCCAATATGAAGGAAATGAAAAAACTAATTCTATTCGATGATTTGTTTTTTATGAATGACTTTCAATTGTCGATTTAAGAATTGGTTCAGAATTTTAATTAAAACTTTAATTATCGTTATTTTTTAACAATGGAGAGAGTAGATATTGAAAAGCGCATGAGACGAATTTGCAGAATTGAAACATTACGTGTTTTTCCAGTTTCAAAGTGAAAATAAAATGAAATTTTATTTATTCGAAATGAAATTCGAATTTTCGCCAACAGTGCATTAATCATAATGAATAAATTCCTCTGATCAAACTCTAATCATCCTCAGAAAATTGAAAAAGTAATGGATAAACACGAAAAGTAGAAAGTACCACCGACAATCGTCGATTTTCAGGCGAAAAGCGCTGGACGTAGAAAATTACCAAAAGTTCATCGACGATCTGGCGCAGAGTAAAGGCATTGACCCAAAAATTATCCGCGACAAGCTGACGTCGTGTGGTGCACCTGGACTATCGCACACGACGGTTACTTTCCCCAGTTCATGCCCCCACGTACGAGAAAATTTCATAGAAAAACCTAGTGAATTTGTTTAAAAATTCTATTGATTTTCTATTGAAAAATTCCGCGGCTCATCTCCGCATTTTTCTGCAATAGAAATGTTCAGTGGAAAGTATTCTACAGAAAATATCAATGGAATTAGATTTTTCTATAGGGATTATAAAACTTTTTTGTTTCATTTTTCATGATAAGAGAGAATAAATTGAGTGGAAAAAACATTAAAAAATTCATGTCGAGGAATTCTATAGAAAAAGTCTCAATAGAAAAATAAAATTCCGCTGATCTGTTCTATAAAATAGTTTCTGTTGAAAAAACACTCAATAAAGCTGCCCCAATAAAACAAAAAAATAATAAAAAATGATAATAAAGCTATTTCAATGCTTCAATAAAATCGACCAAAACCTGATAGAATTTTCAATAGAAGTCTAAGAGAATTCTCTGTCGGATTTGCTAGAAAGTTCTATTGAACGTTTTATTAGTCTTTGGTACAATAGATTCTATTGCAAAACTCCTATTGCAAGCTTAGCTACCCATTTTTGTCCAATTGAAAATGTGCAATGAAAAATATTCTACGGAAATATCAATAGAATTCGATTTTTCGGTGCAACTTATTCTACTGAAATTTTTTCTATAGAAATTCCTTGGTTGAAATTTTGTTCTTTGATTTTTTGAATGAAAAGAACACAATGTTCCCATTCGAGAGCAAAAATTAAGTGGAAAAAACTTGGAAAATTCTATCAAGGAATTCTTTAGAAAAAGTTTAAATGGAAAAATTTACATTAAAATCGATTTTCTATTGACCATATTTTCTATCTAAAAAAGTGCGCAATGAACCTTCGGAGTTCTTCAATAGAATCGGTCAAAAACTAATAGAATTTCCAGTAGCAATGCACTAGAAATCCAATAGAATTGTCTACCGAATTCGCTAGGTTTTTCTATGAAAATTTTTCGTCAGCCAACAACTCATCGCGTCGTTAACCGTCGCATTCCATTCCTTTTCAGAAAGTAGTTGATAGTGAAGCTGTGCGTAATCTAACGGACACATCCAAATACACGGGAGCGCACAAGGAGCGTTTCGACGCATCGGGAAAGGGAAAAGGAAAAGAGGGCCGTGCAGACACAGCTGCTAATGACGGTTACGTCGGGGGATACAAGCAGAAGGATACCTACGATAAATCGCGAAAATCTAAATAATATTTGCATTCCTCCAATTAAAATAAGTTGACGCACTCTGTTTCGAAATAAATTATCATCGAGGGCCGATGAAAATCGCCGGGGTTCGAGTACTTCTGAGGGAATTATCCCATCAACGTCTGAGCTAGGAGAATCAATAATTAGCATTGAATAAACAATGAAGGGGGGTCTAATGAGCTCATGGCGGCGACAATTACAACGAAACCAGCGTCTTTCGGAATAATAGAGAGACGTCTTCCCATTATTCTCTACTTTCATTCGATTGTACTCACGCGCTCGTTGCTCATTCATCCGGGAAATTTGCTCCAGTATTCAAAGTGGAACGTACGTTTCACCGATGGGATCGGGTTGAATCTTCTATCGGTTTTCAGCGAGATAATTCATCGATTTTTCCGGAATTTTTCGGGAATATGTGCGTAAGGTCATGAGCAGGGCCCGAGACTTTGTGCCACTACGATTGTTATCAACAATCATTCAATTGTTATCAACAATCATAGTGACACTAAGTCCCAGGCCCTGGTCATGAGGGTCAGATGGGATCATGTAAGTGAGCTTGAATGAAAAATTTGGGTTTCCCTTTCATCGATGATTTCTAATTATTCCTGAAATCACCTGATTTCTTTATGATTTCTACTGATTTCTGATGATTTCCAGAAGTCATTGGAAATCACTTGATTTCCGGTGATTTCTTCTTTGATTTCCAATCGAGTGGTCCAGTGATTTCCTAAGTGACCAGTCCTAAGTGACCGGTGGAATCAGACATCGGCATAATCGAAATTTTAAATTACAGTTACATTTGGAATAAGTCATTTGTTAATATTACTCATCAATTTTGGATTCTAAAAATAATCATCAATTCAACTTTTTAAATTCCGAATTATTTTTTCAACCAATAATTGAGAAATTGAATTACCAATTATTATATTATTTTTCAAATTTCAATTACGATAAATAAATCTAAATTACTGTAAGGTGCAACTTGTCATAATATTACTAAAGTAATCATCGATGCTATTGAAAAGAGCAAAAACAATTCGATCATATTACTAAACGATACAACTTGGATTTATTATACTATGAGATCACTCTCCCTGGAGAGACTCGTCTGTGCGTGTCTTACGACGAAACTCCAGTCGAATGTTTACTAAATAATACAAACATCTTATGGTGAGTGAGAATCTACCGTGAATCCACGGTAAAATTTATCGTGGAGCGTGCGAATAGACACGGCCAAGTTATTTGGGTAATGAACTTATTGCGTTTATACCCGTTTCATTAAAATACTTCCTACACCAGCAACGTCCTCCTCTTTCAATGACCGTCCTCAACCCCCCCGAATAAAAAACAAAACAGCAAGTGCACACGCACACATGCCCTCCTTACCTTCGAGAACACAGCCAAACAGCTTTTTCCCGCATAGCATGAGCTGTCTCCTCGCTTCCGTCTCTCTCCACCACCCAACACGACACAAGTGCCTGCCCCACACACACCACTTACACACACTACACAACGCAGGAGCCTGTCACCCACCAACACTCACGAAAATTCCACACGAATGCACAACCTTTCCTGGGTGAGTGGCTCTGGCATGCGCCTTCTCCCGGTCAGTACTGCCAACGGCGTCCTACCGAATTGGCGAAATAAACATTTCAAAATGGAGTGGAGTTACTCCGTCCGCTCTGTCCCATAAGGCAACACTCGTAAACAATAGGTGACCCACCAGTGTTGAATAATATCGGATTATTAGTGCTTCGAGTGAATATGGCGAAGTCAGTGCTGAGTTCAGACTCATTACCGAAGGCTGGAAGAGTCAACGAGGGTAAGGGCATCGGCTGCTAGATAAAAGGGAGCTTCTTCAATCCACGATAACTCGAGATCCGCAGAGTGGAATTTTTGGATTTTTTTTTCATGTTGAAGGCATTTTTTCGGACTTCAAAATGAGCGCTGACTTGCCGGAATCGGATTGTTTGATCGGGGGATATTGGGGATTGGAGAAGGTCCGTTTTACCCTTTTTTGACTCATTCTCACGGGCATTTTTGAGGCTTTTGTTAACGAAAGCTGGCGACTCGTTGGAATTCCTTTGTCACGCATCGGTTTACGTGAGGAATTTATTCACTGGTGATTACAGTGTGTCGAGAGTGGCTGGTTCACGAGGACGGCGCCCTGGCGTATCGATTGCAGGATGAAGAGAGTCAGTGGATTTTGTTTTTTCGTTTGTGATTCTCGTGATGTGGGGAAACGAAAGGTTCGCGGGGGAATTGCTCGGGATTGGTTGAGTGAATTTTGAAAAGTCTCAATTCGTTTTGAAGATATTTTGTTGAGCTTCAAAATGAGACGTGAATTGCGGAAATCGAATCCTTGGTTCCGGAAATATCGAATATTTAAAATCTCCTTTAATTTCAATCTTCATTTTTAATGAAGATTGGTTTTTGGGAAATAACTCGGAAGTGAAGGGAGATAGCGGAATTCTTCTTAGGACCTTTTTTGTAGCTGATGAAATTCTCTACAAAAAATGTCTTTTGGAAATTTTTGCTAGCTCCTTCCGATCCTGAGATATTGGATAAAACACATCTCGAAATGAGGTAAATTCCCGAGTTTTTGCCACATCACTGGATCACATTCTGCAAACTCTACGTGACTCAGGAATTATCATGACGATAATGTTCTTGTCGTGTTTAATAGTCAAGGAGCATTACACAGGGAACAAAGTGCGTAATGCCCAAGTGAGAGAGGATTTGCCACGGGCACGGGTGGAGCAGCAGCTGGAGGAATTGAGATATCATTCACTGGTTCAACAGCAGTGAGTTTCGCATACTCAAGTGATTCTTATTCGTATTTTTGCTTCTGAAGGGAAGCTCTGGATCAATGGAATTTCCTGATTTTTCTCATGAATATCGACTTTAACAAGCTCTATTTATTGACACTAATAAAAACTCAATCTTTCGTACAGATTCGAAAAAATTTATATTTTTCCAATAATCGATTTTTTAACGATCACTCGAAAAATTGTCCTCAAAATGAAATTAGCCATAGCTCAAAAAATTGATAACAATACCCTCTTGATTCTATCAGAATACGACGAGGATCGCACAATTCGTTGTTGAATTACAGCTCATTGTTTATGCGATTTGAAAGAGAAAATCGATTTTTTCATGATTACTGAAAGATTCATCAGTAATAACAATTAAATCAGGGCTTGAAAATTATATTTCAGTGTCTTCTTAATCAAGTTGAAAAATGGTGAGAACAGCTCATTACTTATCAAGTTACACAATACCGTCATGAGCTTTTTATATAAAAATCTCTATCTCTATTAAACTCAGGTACCGCAGTCTATTATGTTGAATACTTATTCACATTGATTCATGGTCCCGACTAACTTCCGACAGAACCTGGGTTAAACTCTGGCTAAATCCTGAATAAACCCCGATTTAATCCCGGCTATACACTGATTAAACCTCAATTAAACCTTGATTAAACCCGGACTGAAAACGAATTCGAGTCTTGAGAGGGTCTGAATGTAGAATTATTTGACAGAACGAAATAATACGCAAAATTTTGATGACATTTCAATCGATGACTGTACTATGACATGAAAAAACAGAAGAAGAGAATAGTGAAATAAGAATTAAAAAAAGAGAACCCATTCGGAGGCAAATTGCTAATTTATTAGCAACAATAACTGTACTCATTTATGGAAAAATGCCATTATCCGCATGCATTATTCTCTATAAATAATTCAGTAGAAGAAGACGACTTTATTCCCTTCAGACTTCACTCTTCCACGAAGAATCTAAATTTTTTGTTAATTTTTTGTTCAATATTTGATTTTTTACTGTATTGAGAATTAGTTCAGAGAGTAATTCGTATGGATTCCTCAGGGAAGAGAGAGACGCTATGGTGGCTCGACAGGTAGCTCTGAATCTCGAAAGAGAGGAGCGGATGAAGGAGAGAGAACTCCAAGAGAGAATGAGGCTTCAATTACGACTGGATGATGAAGCGGCACAAGTCGAGGCTGAATTGGAAATGCAGAGACGTCTGCAGGAGGAGAAAGACCAAGTATGTCACGAAAACAAAATAAATGCCTTCACCAAAACCACAGGTCACAAATTAATACTTCTGAACAACAAGATTTCACTTAAAATTTTTTTATTATCAATATCTCCATTCAGAGGTTTTTAGTTGAGGGGATTTATTAGAGGTAAAGAAATAATATTGAATAAAAAAATATTGAATGAATAAATAATGATAATTACTTCAATCGGCATCTCGCCGGAATGAAAAATTGATTCTGTATATTTAATTACACTTCAACGGCATCAATTCTGCGAGAAAAACACTTTTATTCTCTCATTAAATCACGAACACCGATTTTCCAAACTATTGAACAACTAAGAGTGCAGAATCTTCCAAATCATCTATCCAAAAATCGAATTAACAATTCAATGAATTGGAATTCAAATACCCTAAACTGAAATCTCTGCAGTACTTCTTAGGAAACCCTCAATACACAAACAATTCAAATTTATCAGAATTCTGTTGATTACGTCATTTCAATTAGAATAATTAAAATCAACACGCCAAGGAAGGAGGAGCGAGAGGGGCGTGAAGAGAATAAAAGTCGAGGGACGTGGAAACATTCCGGCAACCGGCCTAACACATTGTTACTGTAGCCTATTGAGTTTATTATTAAAATTTTTATTCTTGTTATTTTCATTACCATTGAGCTAGTGCACTCGTGCACGTCCAACTAGTTCGGTCTTATGTATTATCTTACAACGAGTGCACAACAATGGGAAACTGTATTTCTATTGTAAAAGGAGTAATGCCGTACAAAAGGAAAATAAATCTATATCTATCATTAAAATCAACGAAATTAATTCCCTCCAATTTCACGAATTCTATGAATTTGATGAATTAGAAGACATTTCCAACGAAAATTTGACTCTCTATCTCTTCAATTTTTTTGTCTTTCACCTAATTCCCTTCTCGCATAATAAAAAAATTAATCAACTGCAGGAATTAGCGAGGCAGCTCCAGGAGGAGGAGGAGCGATCGGTGGACACGAGTGACGGTCCCATCGATGACCAGCTCCTCCAGGACCAGAAGCTAGCGATGGAGGCCCAGGACGCCGAGCTAGCACGAATGCTCCAGGAGAAGGAGAGGGCGAAGGCCAGACGTGCGAGGGAGCGTGCGAGGCAGAAAAAACTGGAGCGCCAGCTGCAGCAACAGCAACAGCTGGAGGTGCAGAACGAGATGGAGAGGCCCCAGAGACCTGACAAGCTGGACTTGAAGGTCTCCTACGACAGAAAACCCAAGAATCACCCTCAGTACCCGGACCCTGAGGAGATCCAGGTCAGACATAATGTTTAATTTTGAGGAAGTCAACAGTCAGCTAATAATGCTCATCAATTTTTAATTATTAAATGAGTGACCAATTAAATATCCAATTTGCGAATTATTTTATCAATCAGTAATTGAGTTCGAAGGATTGACGATAATTTGGCTAATCGAAAATTCCTTTCAAGAAATTCTGAAATATTTGACCAATAGTCAATTTAAAATCCCGTGTTGTCAATTATGTAATTCATAGTCAATTGAAAATTTAAGGCCTGGGTAGATTATCTTTCGAACGTGATCTTGTTTTATTTTTATTTTGATAGTCTTAAATAATCTTCAATTGCTATTCAGTTTTACATAGCCCTGGAATCACCAAAAATTATGATTGTACAGTCAAAAAAACGTGGAAAAAGCTGAACATTTTCAAAGAGCGTTTTTGAATAATATTGGGAAATAAACGCAGTAGAGAAGAAATTGCAAATTAATAATTTGATGTCTAATGGCCGTTAGGTCGTCGTTTGTCACAGCAGTCAATGCCTGTCAGATCGTTAGTTACCCTGATAAATTATCCATTCACTATTTCCTCTCTACTGGACTTATTTCTTAATCTTGATTAAAAACTCTCTTTGAAAATGTTCAGTTCCCCTTTTTTCAGTTCTCCTTTTTTTGATTGTACAATCATAATTTTTAGAGACTCCTGCGATGTAAAATCCGATGGAAATTGTGACATGTTTTACATTATGAAGATGGAAAAACAATCGAGATGACGTTCGGAAGATAATCCACCCGAGCCTTAAATTATCAATTATTTTATAAATTTCAAATTTCAACCGAAATATTATAAAAACTAATTATTCTCGACAGGTCCTCGAGGAGCCAGAGGACAATCGAGAGATGCCCAATGTTGCCACCATCATTGACCCAACGTACAGTGGAAGTGGGCATCGCAGCACCACCTCCAGCAGCTCCAGCAACACTGTCAGTCCCTCGTACGTTCTGCCCACGCCTCCACAGGAATTGATGGACGATGCCCCCTGCTACATGCCCATTCAGGGACAGAGACGCATGCAGATGCAGTCGCCTTCACTCTCACACGAGGAGAAACACAAACGCAGGGTCAAGGATGGCTGCAAACACCAGTAGGGGTCGTGATCTCAGATGTAGTTTAGGGGAAATCGGTGTAGGCGTTGGTCTTCTCACTTTCGTCACTCTTCCAGCGGTTCGGACTCACATTCCAACGACACTAATGCCTTAGGATGGTGAGTTGTTCAGAGAGTTTTGGGGAGGGGAGATGATTGAGTTCTTCAGGGGATTCAGAGGAAGTTTTTGAGGAGATGGCGCAGGTCATACGATCCATTTTGGATGAAAATGGCGAGAAATATTTCACTTGACAATTCAACTAGAAGATTTTTCAAGGAAACTTTCACGTGGATTAAATTTTGTAGAAAAGAAAGACCTTTTAAATTCTATAGAAAAGGGTAGTTGAGAAATTTTAGAGGGATTTGAGGGGAGAGATGATTGAATTCTTCAGGAAAGTTTGGGGTTGAGGAGATATTAGATATGATGGATCTCGTCAATCAGTCATTTTAGGTGGAAATGTGAAAAAGTATTTTCGTAGATAATGAAATTCTCTAAAGAACATATTCAATTGCATTTTCTGAAAATAGACTTATTGCGAATAATTCAATCCTCTTAACATTTTCATAAGAAAATTTCCAATTGAATCATAATTAGTAATTTTTGGAGAAAAAATCATTCGACATTTTTTCTAGAGCATTTCCTAAGCTACAAAAATGTTTTGTGAAATTTTCTCCTAGCATCACTCGTTATCAAGATAATTGAACAAATAGAACAATTCAACTGGAAATTTTTCGAATTTTATAGGAAAAAATCTCTCGAAAGTTCTCAGTCACTCATCACCTAGATAATTGAGCATTCAACGCCACGTGAGTCTCCCCTCATGAATAATTCAATCAAACATTCCTCTGGAAGTTGTCAGTAACTCGAGAAGAATTCCCCACGGATTTAATCATCTCCTCCCTCGCACAATTGAAGTAATGCGAAGTTTAACGTGCGACTGTTGCCATAGTGCACTCCCTAACGGGAGTTATCTTGGAGAAACGAATATGACGATAATAATCACAGTGTTTTGTGCCTTTTCACGAGGCATTGTTTGCAATACGAGTGCTCAACTTGAATGGTATACACAACGGTATCTGTAATTTCAACGAAGTTGTTGATAATAATATGAATTATTTTATTTTTATGTAGTTACCACGCGAAATTCAATTTTCGTTTCGTAGGAACGACGTGTTCTGGATGAAAATACATATTAGTATTTCAAAATGAAAGGGCGTAACTGGAATGGATTTGGAAAAGACGTAATTGAACACGATTTTGACTAAATGCAGAATATTTTTCATTTTTATGAAACTACGCAAACATGATAATTCGAATTTGAATAATTTGAATTGTTCAATTGTTGAATTGACGAGAGAATAGAATTATTCTTCTTACGAAACCAATTCGATTAAATTGTAATTGATGTTTTCAATTCTGACATCATTATTTATGGGGCATTCCACGCTATTTACAATAACTTATTAATTAAAACCGGACTCGATCACCAAATGGATCAATCAAATTATCAGTATTATCTAATGATCATACAGAATCGTTAGCGATTGATGTAATTATGCTTATCTATTCACCGATTCGTTACAACTCCAACAGCTACATTGATGACGCCCTATTAAAAGTAAAATTCTCAGTCTCTTCACCTCTTCTTCTCTCATTTCTTCTTCTTTAATTTCATCCGAGTTACGTATTATTGAATAATTCTCCAGGACACGTCGATAAAAGAGACAATTTTCCAGTAAAAAGAGTAAAGTATTGATATTCGAGTATTTTTACTTTCGTAATTAATTGATAGTGAATCCATTGGTTACTAATGATGTAATCAGACTATTTTATACTATTTCTAATAATTACTACTTCGCAATATTTATCGAAAAATGGAAGAGCGATGGAAAAACAACATTGCCAAAGATCTGACACTTTAAATGTTTGGCTCTGTACCAGATTGTAACGAGTATTAAACAATAATCGAGGTGACTTAAATTTCAACGATTAATCAAAGTTATGTACGTAATGATCTTGTTACTGTACTGCATCAATTGAGAGTTTATATATGCGAGGATAATTCAAATCAAATTGTAAACGTGTTCATAATGAATTAACTGACTAATCAATTGCCGAAATGAATATCAAACAGTTATTTATCAGAAGAGTTCAATTCCAGGACTTTTTCCTCGGATTTAACGACTCAATAATCCAAATCATGAAAATTGCAAAGACTTTATTATTAATCATAAAACAATTAATTGACAGGAAATGACTTTTTTTTAATTCCAGGACTTTTTTCCTCGAATTTAACGAATTAAAAATTCAAATTGTAGAATTGTAAATCTTTTTTTGTTATTAATTACAGTAGGGAAATAGTTAATTGACACAATTAAGTACAATACCCCACATGAATCGAACGACGAAGGCCTCACTTTAATCAACAAATGATTAACATTAATGTAGAGATTATACATTTAAAATAAGATGGATTCATTAATCGAGGGCTCTCTCAACAAAATGGTACACGATAGATTTTTTTTATATGTTTATTGCATTATTATAGCTATACATGAGCATATCAATAAATTATTTACAACTGTATGTTACAAGGTTTTACTTTCTCCGAATAATAAACGAAAAAAAACAAACAGAACGAAACACATGCTTGAATCATAAAAAATATTCTGAATTTTCACTCTTCCCACGTAGATGAAAATTCAAGAAATCTCAAGAGAAAAAACCTTTTCACATTTCAAACACAATGATAATGGGAAACTGAATTACTAATTAAACGGTAACGATATCATTAATTAATGAAGAAAAAAATTACTCTAAGTCTAGAACGGAAGATGAACTGAAGAAAAATCGTTTCCACATTTGTACATTAAAAAAAAATTGTTTCAAGGGCAGGGGACATTGTGCACAGCAATCGTCGAGGAAAAATAATTATCAGATTGCAGGAATGACCCATTGGTATAATTTTTTTCCTAGCTAGTCTTTCAGTCGGAGCGCAGAGAATTCTATCTCCCTTGGAATAATGCACTTGTGATTACGAAGATGGAATAGACGAAAGTTCACCAGGTTTGTTCACCAGGTTTTTAATGTTGTCAGCACCAACAGTTTCATCGAAACACTATCAACATTTTTTTTTCTGGGAATTTAATTTATTTACTTGGAAGTACCTTGGGACCATTTAGGTAGTACAAATTTGGTGCGATAACCAGGCACGTGTGACAGTCTGGTGACCTGCTTGGCATCCTCGTTTCTACTCATTCTCGATTTCACTGGAGCGATTTTCTTCTCTTCCTCAGTGAGTGGAGGAATGAAATTGACTATTTCCCTGGAAATGAATGAGAGAAATATCGTGACACACATCTGGGAAATAATTGATGCAGTTTTAATTATTAAAGATACGAGAGAAAGTGCTTTTGCTTTCAAAGCAATGAGACGGTTCTTCACTTTTCGTTTGAGGCGATCAATCTCAGAGAAAATACAAAAGGCCTCTTGACACTTTCGAAGTGGATAATTACATTTTTCAACGTTTTGTTGTGGGAGGAGATTCACTATCTATTGTTAATTGCTGAATTTCAGAGAAAATGTCGTGGGATTTTTTTGCGAGGAATTTCTCTTTTTTTCGAGTCAATAGTTTCTGATATAAGTGCGATGAAATAAAATTTATGAGATTTTTATGCTTTTTTATGCAAGGAAATTCATCATAGAAGATATCTTGTTAATTACTGAATTCTCTCAGGAGACATTTTCGGGGAAAACTGCATTTTTAATGAAATTTCAAAACTCGTGAATATTGATGAACTCTCCTCTCACCCTCAATAAAATACTAGAGCTACAAAAATTTATACCTACGATCCTGAATATTATCCCTGGACCGTATCACCGGTGGCGAGAAGATGAAATCTGGCACTTGATCTGAAACTAAAATTCCATAAATTATAATTACTGTTAAAGTATTAAGTAATCAATTAGTTAATATAACTCTTAAATTTTAATTATTGAAGTAATCATCAATTTAAATAGTCGAATTTCGAATTATTCATTAATCAGTAATTGACTTAGGAAGATTGACAATTATTTGGATAATCGGAAATCCCTTATGAAAAAAATTCGTATTACCTACTTAATAGACAATTTATAGTTTTGCAGTTTTATAGTTCATCGTCAATTGGAACTTTAGTTTATCAATCATTTTTAAATTTCGATCAGTAAATTTAAACCTTGATCAATGTAAGTCAGAAATTCTTTTAAAATCGCAAAATTGCAGGACTGATGGTCATCCCTGCCAACTCACCTTCACATCTCTGCTGCATGCCCCTCGCCTCCTCAGGATCAGCAAACCGAAATTCCTCCTCCCTCCCCCTCCGGCCCCTCCTCGGTCTCTCCACAATTTCCTCATCCTCGAGGTCCTTCGTCTCGGAGGCAGCCCTCCTCCTCCCTCCACCCCTCGCCCCACCCACACCCTCCTGCGACAAATCCACACTCATGGCCCTCCTCCCCCTGGCCCTCGCCCTCCCAGCCCCACCGACCTCTTCCTCCTCCGGAATGGCCTGAATCCTCCCCCTCATCCTCTCAACCCCACCAAGAGTCTCATTAACCGACTCATCACTGTTCTCCTCAGGGATCACCTCCCTGACAATGCTCCCCCCTCGCCTAGTCCTCAGAGGTTCACTAGGAAGTTCCTTGGGAGCTAATCCTCTTCGTCTAGTCGAACGAACCGAAACTTTCTCCTCATCCTCATCCTTGCTGACAGAGGCCCCTCGTGCTCTTCTGGGCAGAATCGAGGTGTCAACATCATCAGAATCCCTCGTGACAGATCCCCCACGTGTCCTCTTGCCCCCCACCTCCTCCTCCTTGACAAGTGAAGCCCCTCGCCTCGTCCTCTTCACCTCCTCCTCCTCCTTGACGTCGTCCTCACCCCCCGAAGAAGCTGATGCTGTTCTAGTCCTCTTGGACCTCGTGTTCTTTCCCCCATCAAGGTCTTTAGCCACTGAAGCACCTCTCATTGCCCTCTTCGCACTCTCCTCTGGTACCTCCGAGGCCACTGATCCTGCCCTAGTCCTCCTCGGTCTCTCCACTGTCTCTTCATTCAATTCCGAAGTTGATGCAGCTCTCCCTCGCTTCGGTTTTACTCTCTCCTCATGATCTTTCACATCGGAATACGACGCAGCACGAGTCTTTCTGCTCTTCTCCGCTATTTCTTCGTTAAGTTCCGAAGATGATGAAGCTGTTCTTCCTCGTTTCGGCCTCTTGGGGTCTTCCTCAGTGGTTACTGACGCGGCTCTCGTTCTTCTCGGGGGTAATGAAGGCTCTTCTGCCTCTTTAGCTACTGAACCCCCACGAGTTCGTTTTACTCTCATCCCCAGAGGCTTCTCATCCTCTCGAAGCGATGAAGATTCGTCTGGAGTATTTTTAGCAGTGACGTTGACGTCTTTAGCGACAGATGCCCCTCGTTTTCCTCTCCCTTTCTTCACAGGTTCAGCCTCCTCACCAGCTTCTTCAACAGTCTCACCAGCTGGAGATTCATCTTCCTGCGCTGATGATGCCCCTCGAGTCATTCTGGGAGTCCCTTCCTTAGCAACAGAAGCCCCTCGTCTTCCTCTCCCTTTCCTCACAGGTTCAGCCTCCTCAGGAATTTCTTCAATAGTCTCTGGAGTTGATGTTGTCCTGGGTGTCTCTTCTTTAACAACAGAAGTCCCTCGTCTTCCTCTCACTTTCTTCACAGGTTCAGACTCTTCACCAGCTTCTTCAGCAGTCTCACCAGCTGGAGCATCATTATCCTTTGCTACTGACGCCCCTCGTCTTCCTCTCCCTTTCTTCACAGGTTCAACCTCCTCAGGAATTTCTTCAATAGTCTCTGGAGTTGATGTTGTCCTGGGTGTCTCTTCTTTAACAACAGAAGTCCCTCGTCTTCCTCTCACTTTCTTCACAGGTTCAGACTCTTCACCAGCTTCTTCAGCAGTCTCACCAGCTGGAGCATCATTATCCTTTGCTACTGACGCCCCTCGTCTTCCTCTCCCTTTCTTCACAGGTTCAACCTCCTCAGGAATTTCTTCAATAGTCTCTGGAGTTGATGTTGTCCTGGGTGTCTCTTCTTTAACAACAGAAGCCCCTCGCCTTCCTCTTCCTTTCTTCACAGGTTCCGGCTCCTCTCCAGCTTCTTCAGCATCCTCACCAGCTTGAGATTCATCATCCTGTGCAACTGATGCCCCTCGAGTCATCCTGGGAATGCCATCCTTAGCAACAGATGCCCCTCGTCTTCCTCTCCCTTTCTTCACAGGTTCAGCCTCCTCAGGAATTTCTTCAATAGTCTCTGGAGTTGATGTTGTCCTGGGAGTCCCTTCTTCAACAACAGCCTCACCAGCTGGAGAATCATCATCCTGTCCTACTGATGCCCCTCGAGTCATCCTGGGAGTCACATCCTGAACAACAGAAGCCCCTCGCCTGCCTCTCCCCTTCCTCACAGGCTCAGGCTCCTCTCCAGCTTCTTCAGCATCCTCACCAGCTTGAGATTCATCATCCTGTACAACTGATGCCCCTCGAGTCATCCTGGGAATGCCATCCTTAGCAACAGATGCCCCTCGTCTTCCTCTCCCTTTCTTCACAGGTTCAGCCTCCTCAGGAATTTCTTCAATAGTCTCTGGAGTTGATGTTGTCCTGGGAGTCCCTTCTTCAACAACAGCCTCACCAGCTGGAGAATCATCATCCTGTCCTACTGATGCCCCTCGAGTCATCCTGGGAGTCACATCCTGAACAACAGAAGCCCCTCGCCTGCCCCTCCCCTTCCTCACAGGTTCAGCCTCCTCAGGAATTTCTTCAATAGTCCCCGGAGTTGATCCTGTCTTCACTTCAGGTTCTTTCCTCCGAGATCTCCTCATTGGCACCTCCTGGACGTCCCCAAGGGCCGGGGAAGCAAGCAACGATGACGTTAACACTTCTTTAACTAGAGACGTGGCTCGTCTTCCTCTTCGTTTCACTGGGGTCACAGGAGATTCCCCTGATGACGATGCTGATGTCTTCGGGTATGGAACATCCTGAACTAGGGAGGTTGCACGACGTGTCCTCGGGGTTTTCAGAGCCTCAGGGGTCTCCGCAGCCACCGATGATCCTCTTCGTGATCTCGTCAGTCTCACTGGTGTCGAGTCTTCAACAAGTTCTTCCTGGGATTTCTCCCAGGTTTTTGGTGATTCAACTGAAGATTTAGGAACGAAATCCTCTTCAAGTACTGCTTCCTGGATTTTTTCCGATGAATCCACTCGGGTTTTTGGTGATTCAGCTGAAGATTTAGGAACGAAATCTTCTTCAAGCACTGCTTCCTGGACTTTTTCCGATGAATCCACTCGGGTTTTTGGAGATTCAGCTGAGGATTTAGGGGCAAAATCTTCTTCAAGTACATCCTCCTGGATTTTATCCTGGACTTTTAGGCATTCAGTTGAGGATTTATTGATAACACCAGAGCAATCCTCATTTGTACGTCTTTCATTTAACTTTCCATCACTCCCTGAACCCCCAACATCCTCAGGTTCACTCTCGTCATCAGTTATGTTCACAGACTCAGGCCTCACTATCCCCGAAGCCCCTTCATCCTGGATTTTCTTCCTCGTAAAGAGACTCTCATCAACACTCCTCGACTCGTCATCAGTGATGTTGAATTCTTCATTGAAACGACTTGTCACTGTCTTCTTGGCGCCTTCAGGAACATCGGGCCCTGGAGTTAGTTCTCGATTGACTTCAATCGAGTTCGAGAGACTCTTGAAGACGTCGTCGTTGTCGTCGTCATCCTCGTACTTCAGGGCTAGGAGTTCCTCGTCATAGTCGTCCGATGGCAACTGCTCCTGATCCTCCTGGACTTCACCTGGAGTTTTCTCCTCCTCTGATTGTGCCTGGCCATCAGTTGAGGTGTCAGCATCATTTCGTGATGGCTCTGTGATGACAATCCTCTCTTCAACCTCCATTGAGTGATAACTCTTCTCGTCCACTTCGAAATTGGATTCGTTCTCTGTATTGTCATTCAGATCAGTTCGCTCAACGGAAAATTCCTCTCGAACAATTGTTGTTGTAGTTATCGACGTTGTCGTGACAATCTCCTCGACGATACTCCCCTCGTCGTCAATATCGTCAATCTCTCCCTCCTCGAGCCCAGAGGAGTCCTTCAAGGACTCGGTCGAGTTGATCGAGCAAGTTGTGCCATTCTTCTTGATTTCCCCTGGGGAAAACTCGTAACTGGACCCAGGGGACAGCACTGTTGACGCACAGACCGATGGGTCGAAGCGATTGGACACCCTGGGGGTGGCTGGCTGCAACAATGTACTGGAAACAATATCAGAAGACACTGAATTATCCAGGGAGAGCCTGTCGGAATCCAGGGATGAGTCTCTTGTCAGCACTGAATGTCTCAAGGACTTCCTCAGGAGGTCATCGTCCAGGGTTTTTCTCAGACTGGGGCGACGTCGGGGTCCTGGAAGGGGGAGCGACAGATTTGAGTCGTTGGAGAGAATTGTACTCTGTCCCAGATTCTGACCACTCGTTTCGGGACTCTGGAAGCCATCACTCTCTTCGGGATTTGAATTGTCAGCGATTTTTTGCTCATCTTCTTCTGGTCGGTGGTCTCCTGGGGATGACAAAATCCATGTTCAATTACTGATGTGAAATAATTTAACAACGTGGTGAGGAATAATTTAAATCGTTTACATATTAAAAGAAAACTCGTCATAACTTGGTGACATTTGAAAAAAAAAGTATTAAAAAAAAGAATAATAAAACATTAATAAAATCATCAAAAAAATTACAAAAACCCTTGAATAAAAAACATGAATGAAATAATTGAATAAAGAGCATGAATAAAATCAATGAAAAATAGACGAAATCATTTAAAAAAGTGAACAAACAAATTTCTTCAAGAAATGAATGAAAATCCTTCGATCAATAAATTCTCCTCACCCTCACCACCACCGCCATCTTCATCAACAGAAGAGTCCTCCAGTCTCGGTTGATTAATACTGAACCTAATCTGCCTAGGTCTCTTCTCCCTCTCCTCCTCAGTGGGCGATTCCTTCGGTGAAATGGACTCCTGAATCATCCTCCTGATCTTGAGAATGGAGTGAGGAGTCTCAGCACCATTGTCCCTGCAATTCATCTGGTTCTTCCTCTTGACCAAGGGCGTATCAAACACCATGCTGATGCTGAGCTGCCTAGTGTCCTCAGCCATCTCCTCAGTCCTCCTCCTCTTCCTGGGGCCGCCGCTCCCCTCAGGATCCTCCGCCCTCATCTGATCAAGAGTTCGTTTCCCATATGGCCTCCTCTCAGCAAACATGACGCAATTTCCATCACTCGTGGTGGCACCAGCCCTCAGCGACAACGAAGGAGCTGTGATAAAAGGAATCTGGAGTCTATCCCCCCTGGTGAACGTCTCCCTGGCCTTCCTGATGACAGCCTCGTGCATCTCCCCGATCCTCGATCTGCTCTTTATATGTGACAAAGGCCTGGGATAATTGCCCTCAGGCTCCACCTGAACATTTCTCCTCCCAAATTGCGAAGTAAATCTCCTGGTAATTTCGGGAAGAGTTGCATTATAGGCATTGAAAACAGCAGAGGACGAGGAATTCTTGGATGACGTTGCTCTCTGCCCCAGGGAGACACCCCCAGCCTCGTTGTACCTGGACTTCTGGAGGTAGTAAAGCAGTCTCGTCTCCTCGCACTTCTCCCCTTCAAGAAACTGAACAAAAGTCTCCTCCTCCTCGGAGTCCATGGCGAGGTGGAGGATATCGTTGAGACGATTATTGTCCTTGCAAGCCTTGAAGAATCTCCTCAACAACTGGCTGTAGTGGGATGGTGGCCTTCGATGAAAAGCCGATTGCACCAGTCCATGCTCCACCGAGAGACTGATGACAGTTCCCTGTTCATCGAGAGAAGACAGTGGAGGCTTTCTCACTCTGAGATAAATGAGGGCTAGTTTGTTCTGTGCACTTCTGATCAGAGTTCTTATCACCAATTTGTGGTGCCAGTCCTTGACGTCTGAATCGCAGACCAATTGTCCTGTCATTATCTCCAAGAAGCCGTGGTAATCCTCGTGATCCAGCAGCCAAAGGGCCTGAGTGAGTTTTATCAAGCTAGGACTGAGCTTGAATGCCGCTGGATACTTCACAAGCTGATCGACACTGGGACACGAGCCCTGGAGCAGCATCACCAGGTCCATCAGCAGGTAGATGATAATCTGGTGCTTGTTCTCCATTTCATTGGTGTCACGGTGGTAGCAGTCAGTTAGAATGCTTCTTAACAGGGATTGGAGGGATGGGGGAGGGTATCTACCGTCAGACACCGTCTCTGTGGCCTCTCGCTCCCATTGGGAAACCAGTCCACTGCAGTCGCGACTGATTAATTCGTCGATGAAGAGATCCTCCTCTTTCTCGGATTTCTTGACTCCCTCCTTCTTGTACCTCTCTCGTTTTTCTTGGTAAATGGAGATCAGTCGATCTGCTGGGTAGGGAATCCTGAGGACTATGGAAATGGGCAGGGACTCCTCGTCCATGTCCTGCGATTCTGGTAACAAACCTACGTCGAGGAACCACAGGAGTACCTGAAGATAGATTGTGATCCTCTTCAAAGTTCGTTGCTGCGTGTCCTGGTCCTGAGTGGCCACTGGCAGATTCTCCACAACATTGGATAGGCACTCCATTTGCTGGCAGAAAGACCTCAGAGTCCTGACCTCGGCCTCCCCAATGCTGCTCCCCGACTGATCAAACAGGGGAATGCAGAGTCTGTGTGCCATGAGTTTAATGGTCGAAGCTCTCTGGACAGCCCACCTGATGAACGAGGGGAAGAGATAAGCAGCACTCCCATCACTCCAGTCCCTGACACACCTCAGGAGAAAAGTCGTCCAGCGTTGCTCCAGACAGAGGGTCAGCAGTGAGTCCCTCTGGGAGTCAGGATCACTGTTAAACGAGGAATCCCCACTGAAGGGAATCAGACCAACAGCCACACATCTGTGAAATGTATCAGCTGGATGCAGCATTATCACAGGCCCCGACAGGGACATTTCCCTCAGCAACTGCGACTGAACTCCTCGTGTCATCCAGGTTGTTATCCTAGCAGTCCCCAACTCACTCCACTCCAAGGACAATGAGTTTGGAAAAAAGAACTCCTCTGGGGAGCCTTGTCCAGCTGCTGGGAATTCCTTGAGAGTCGATGGCACGTGGCTGCAGCTGACGACAAAATTCTCCGGTGATTGTCCCTCAGTTCTGGTGCAGTAGGCCGATAAAATAGCATCGACATTCGTGGAGTCCCCAAGAGTCCTTGGCATCTGCTCCTTGTACCACTGATTCAGATCAAATAAAAAGGTTCTCCCCTCTGTACCGATGAGCAAGAGACTGTCCTCGGGCGTTTTTGTCCCTGATTCTGTCTCCAGGGTGCTGTCCCTGGGGATGGGACACAGGCTGACCACCCTGGATCCCTCCTCGAGGTCCAGCTCCAGTTTTATCGAAGGCTCTCCCTCGAGATTGAAGTACTGATTGGATCCTCTGTACAAGTACTTTCGTTCGAAGAGCATTGCGAACATTCTGAGCACTGGGGACACCAGGGTGTCGTCCTGGTGGGCCACCCAGAGGTAGCAGAAGGGCCTGGGGTCGTCAGTGGGCTCTAGCAGGGCTAGATGACTTATCAGGATGTTGTCTTCCAGGGGGGGGCTGATCCATCTCACGATTCCATCGAGCTGCCACAGGATCACGTGGCCCAGGCATCCGGAGATTATGCAGCCTATCTTTCGGGAACAGGTGAGGAATGTTGTGAGGGGATCCTGCAGGAGGGATGACTCGAAATCCTCTCGTTTGAAGGAGATGTACCTCTCGATTCTCGTAGACATGAGATTGTGGAAGGCGTGACGCTCGCGATTCCGATGCCTCAGGGTTGTCGATGGGTCTGAGGTCTCCAAATCCGCGGGATTAGCCTCATCGTAAAGCGGATAAGTCCGGAGGTCCTCCCAGGAGGTGCGACGAAGATCGATTACCAAGTGGTCGAGGTTCCTGAGGGCTGCGCAGGCCAGTCCAGAGGACCCAGGGAGAACATCCACACGTTTGTCATCTAGATACTCCCAGCTGGCACCCCCCGTGATGATGCAGAGGTGCTCAACACCTGATGGGGTTCTTATCGCACGCAGAACTTGAGAAATCGTGCTGTCGAAGACACAAATCAGCCCTTGGGAGTCTCGTAGACGGGGCGCGTCGTTGTCCAGACCCACTAGGAGGAGGGGAATGTGACCTGGGGGGGAGGGAAACGGGGAGACTGAGGATATTCGGTGGCGAAATGTCCAGGAGGAGATGCTCGCACCCGTTCGAGTGTTGAAGACTGTCAGGCGCGAGCGACAGGTGAGGTAGGCGTAGTGGGTGTCTGGGCAAAATCCACCCTGGGTCGAGGAGGGGGAGGGGGAGTGGGGTGGTGAGGCGTCATCCTCGAGGGAGGCATTTGGGGAGAGGGGGGAGAGCTGGAGATCCACCGATCTGCGAACCTGGAGAGAGACGAAATGTTGATTTTTATCGAAATGTTGATAACATTCAACTAAGTTGAGAATCCGACAAAATTAGGTAAAAATCAATCTTATTTAATTTAATAAAATGAAATAAACAATTAATTATGCTTGATAGAGGGAAATGGTGTGCGAGATAACCATTCGGCAGCATATTGCTAAATTATTAACAAAAATGACTAAAATAACTAAAATAAGTAAAAGCTCTTGTAGTGGATATACACTACAAGAGCAATTTCCCACTTGTTTTGGATTCGATTGAAGGGTTTCTGAGGAATGCATGCAGCGAATTTTTTTTGCATTCAATTAACGACATTTAAAGCAGTCGTTGAAATACTTGATTAAAGACTTTTATCGTGAAAAATTGAGTAATTGTTCAGAAAATTAAGACAACAAATTCACAAAGAAGTATAAATTGTTCATTTGGAGTAAATTGTTTATTTATTCCATATAATCGAAACATTCCCACTGGAACAAATCCATAAGTTTGTAAATTCCCAAGAAAAATATTGAAGTGAATGAAAACTCCAAATAAAATTTTTTAAATCATTCAAACGCATCTCCAGAGTTCAATTCCTGCTTTATACCCTCAAATATCATAATTTTCCTCCACCTAAAATAAAGACTTTATTAGCGACTATTCGTCAAAAATAAATACATTATTAAAGATTTTTATCGTAAAAAATTGAGTAATTGTTCAGAAAATTAAGAGAACAAATTCACAAACAACTATAAATCGTTAATTGGCAATAAATAGATTATTCATTGCACATAATTTGAAATTCCCACTGGAACAAATCCATAAGTTTGTAAATTCCCAACAAAAATATTGAAGTGAATAAAAACTCAAAATAAATTTTTTTAAATCATTCAAACGCATCTCCCGCATTCAATGCCTGCTTTATACCCTTGAACATAATAATTCCTTCATTCCTCGAATATTGGCGGCATCGCAGGCACTTTAACGCGAACAAGTCATTCCCCCATCCCCAGCCCTCCCGGGGACAAAACAATTCCCCCAAGTAATTTACCTCGCAGTGTGTGTCCTCCAGGTCATTCATAATTCCAAACAAATCAGAATCCCCTTTCGCCCGCTGAATCCAGCATTGATGAAGCCGTTGATCTCGTTGTTGAGGTTATGTCCACACCGTCACTATGAATTTACCACCTCTATCAGGCTGATTACGTCGATCACAAGGCTACCATGAGAATTTTAATGAACTTTAATGTCCTAGAGACGCTAACTAACGGGTTTTCCGTGGTAATCGCTCAAAAATTGTTGTAAAAAAGGGTTTGATGGGTTAATCCATTGCTCGTGTAACCATTTTAAAACCGCACAGCCGAGTGCGGCCCGGGCCTCTACAGGTCCTCCCGGAAACTCATCGAGGGCCGTTTTGGCGCCTTTATTCGCAATCCGTTTGAAAATCGTTCCAAAATCAACAAAACGAGAAAAAAATCGCACGAACACGTCACGAAAAAAACTTGAAAAATTGATTATTTCGGGAATTATTAGATATTTTAGAAATAATAATGTTTACAGAGATTTATAGTTTATTGTGTACTACAGTTGGACAAATAGAGATGTTTTTTATCGATTTCCTCGTGGCTCAGCAGTAAATTCTCGTTCTGGAGCTGCAGAATCGAATGATTTTCAAAATCGAAGACTTTTTTTTATTTTCCAAAGTGATTTTAGTTTATTTCATCATCATTTGAGTGTGTGGAAGGGTTTAGAATAGAGATACATTTGTAAGGTATGAAAAGTCATTTATTTCACACAATTTTTAATTGATTTTATTGAACTTTGCTCAAGAAACGATTGATGATTATTATTTATTATTATTTCTTATGCTGTGGTGATTGATTGAGGAAACTAGCAATGATGTCCATTAGTTATATTTGTTAATTTTTATTGTTTCATTATCGTTTTACTACATTTGGAAAAAAGATATGTTTTTTATATCTGCTATCTGGAGCTGCAGAATCAAATGATTTTCAAATGCTGAATTGTTTTTTCATTTGCCAAGTGATTTTATTTCAATTTCACAATCATTTGAACATCTTAAAGAGTTGAGAATAGATATATCATCCACCAAGTCAATTTTTAAAGTGCAAAAGACATTTAATTTACTCAGTTTTTGATGAATTTCATTAGATTTTGTTGAAGAAGACATTTTACGATTTCTTATGGTGATTATTATTTTGTATTCTGCATTCTAATTGATTGACAATAATAATACAATCAGAAACACAATAAAGCAGATAATAATAATTATCATATATTATTATTATCATATTTTATTTTGTCATATTATTATTATTGATGATTTGTTATAATAATGCAGTCTTTGATTATTGTTACTTTACTTATAGGATTGCAGACCCGTGGGAGATCATGTCTAAGGCCCATCTCAGTGCGAAAATAGGACCTTCCATCCTAAACGCTGATTTATCACAACTCCACGATGAATCGCAGAAATTGCTGGATAACGGAGCTGATTACCTGCATTTGGACGTCATGGATGGACACTTCGTACCTAATCTGACGTTTGGACATCCCTTGGTCAAGTGCTTGAGGGGCAAAATCAAGGATGCCTTCTTCGAGACGCATATGATGGTGTCAAAGCCAGATCAGGCAAGTTCAGGATAAAAAATGAAGATTAAGGCCCGGTCGCACCAGCTCCGCGTAACGAAAACGTCAGATAAGAAATAAAGGAAATTTGGATGTTCGACGGATTATTTCACCCGGGAGAGTATCTCAAATTTATTCCAGGAACAAAAAATCCCAAAATGTAATCCCAAGGTTAAATTAATGGTAATTCAAATGGGGCTACAGGGTAAATAAAAAATTATTCTTCGGTTCAAATGTTGAAATATTATTAACCCGAGGATAAATTTTACCCTGGGGTTTATTTGGATAACAGGGCTTGGTGCAACCGGGCCTTAATATTGAAAAATGCTTCTGTTTTTTCACTTCTTGACTTTCTCTACTTGAGAAATCAAATGAAATTATTAGTTATCAATTATCAATTGATTAATCAACAAGTGACAGTAAATCTTTAGTTTTCTGAAAGGGATTTTTTCAAGTTTCAACATCGATTTTGATTTATTCAAGTCGTATCATTTGTATTAAAAAATATAGGAATACTGTTTTTTTTTATTAGTGGATTGAACCGATGGCTGATGCTGGAGTTGATCAGTACACATTCCACGTTGAACCTGTTGAAGACGTTCCTCTGGTCTGCAGGAAGGTCAGGGAAGCTGGTATGAAGGTAATTTTAACGTGAAAATAGTGAATTATTTCGTGGTTTCGTTTGAAATGATTTTTTGTATTTTTGGAAATTAGGTGGGGGTCGCCTTGAAGCCGGGAACTCCAGTGGATGTCGTCGCTAATTATGTGGACCAGGCTGACATGGTCCTCGTGATGACTGTGGAGCCAGGCTTCGGGGGCCAGAAGTTCATGGAGAATATGATGGAGAAGGTCTCCTGGCTCAGGAAGAATTATCCTGGTCTTGATATTGAGGTCGATGGGGGGGTGGGGCCAAATACCATCGATGCATGTGCCAAAGTAAGACTTAAATATTCATTCACTTTTTTACATTTTTAATATTCAAGTTTATTCCTGATGAGTAGTGTTTGGAGATGAGAGATTTTTTTCAAAAAAATTTCTGAACGTCACAAATATTTCATGACGGATGGAATTTTACCATTAAAACTTCTCAATTTCACGATAAAATCGAAGAAAAATAGAAATTTCAGTTCAATTATTCCATGAAAATTAATAGAAATCAGGGATATTGACGTGATATATCCGGAAATTATTAATTAATTGAAACTTCAGTGTAATCTGGTTTTAAATATTCATGTTTTGCTGCTAAAAAATATAAAGTTTCCTTGAATTTTCAGTCAACTTTGGAATTTCATGATTTTTTCCCTTCTAAATTGAACTCAATATCGTTCCCCTTAAAATTAGTACTGATCTGTTGATAAATTTTCAATGTTTAGGCTGGAGCCAATTGGATTGTCTCAGGAACTGCAGTAATTTGTGCCCCAGAACCAGCAAAGGTCATAAAAACCCTGAGAAATACAGTCAATTCTTACCTGGGGACCAACTAAAATCACCTCCACCACCAAAAAATTATGAAATGTTAAAAAAAAGAGCAGACAGGATCTCTCAGAATAAAAATAAGGTTTATTATTCTCGTAATAAAATCATCTCTCGTATTTCGTTGACTCCAACATTATCATTCGCCTCCACTCGAGTCTGAGTGATAAATCCTCGTTTTCTTCTCATTTTTTTCGTTAGAATTTTTCGTTCTACTGCTTTTGTCATCAGAATTGGGTGCATGTGACTGTTGTTCGTTATGAACTGGGAATTGTGGGTTGGAGAGTGCAGGATGTTTGGGTTTTAATTTGCCCCTGACTTCGGAGAGGGAAACTAGAATGGCTTCTTCGGTTCTGATGGTCCTGGACCCCTGTTCAGGACAGGTGTTCAGGTATTTATCGAAGAGGAGGCTTGGGTCGTCGATGCTGAGGCACGGATCGGCCTCGAGAGCTGCCTCCAGACCCGCTAGACCCCCGAACACCACTAGTCCGTGGTTGTACTCTAGACTCTTCGAGGGAACTTCGTCGATGGCTGACCCCTTGTCAGATGTTCCTATTGTGAGGTCGTACCCCTTCTCGTAGGGGCATCTCGAGAATACCTCGGTGATGCTCGAGGCCAGGCGCACTGTGTACCCCCAGTATATTCCGGTTTCAGAGCGTGGAACTGTTGGCGCAACCACAGTCCCTTAAAATTGAAAAAAAAAAAAAAAAACGATTTATTTGACTCTTTTTTGTTAACTAGACTAGTCCGCGTGTTTTACTCCATGGGTCTCAATGTATGTCAATTGTAGTGAATAGTCTTATATCAAATTTCTGAAGTGAATATCAAGTTTTCCGAAGGAAAAGTTTCCACAATGTATTGCATTTTTTAATTGATATATAATTGATATAGTCCTTATAATTGACAAATTTGATGATTGAAAATGGTTGAATCTACCGTGTGGTCTGTATCTCTCAAAAAACCTACCTTTCAATCTCTTAGGATTATCCTGATCCAGGGGGATTCTCAGGGTGACCCTCAGCCCAGGCGTCAGCATCTTGTCAATATGGACATCATTGAGCAGTCCCACATTCACCTGCGACCCCCTGCCAGCTTTAATCGGCTTATTCGTCACCACCCCCTCCCGGAACACCGACACATCGCTAGCCCTCAGGTGATGTGGTGCATCCAGAGGATTCAGAACCCCTGCGTACTGCAGGTCCTTGTGCAGTGGAAAAAAGAACTTCCTCAGGTACTGGGGGCACTCCAGGTACTGCAGGATCCTCGCCAGCTGGAGGCAGGCCGCCCTGGCCTCCCCCAGCTGTTCGTCTTTCTTCAGTTTCTTCTTGTCACCCTCTGTCACCTCCCCCTGGTCGTCGAACACAATCACCTCGTCGACTTTGTAAATGCAGGCAGCACGTGCTATCTGTCCAGCCAGGTAGGTCCTCAGCTCTGGGGACTGAGCGTTCTCGAGGACTGATCCTGGAACTGCGATGCTCAGGGTCGACATCTGAATCTTCTCGGGTTTCTTCTGGGGTTTCTCCTCGGCTTTCACTTCTGTCTCTGTCTCTTTTTTAGATTTTTTTACTAGGCGCTCTTCCCGCCATTTTTTACGCTTCTCTTTGTGGATTCTGTTGTGCTCTTTCCAGCTTTTGCCTTGGGGCACTGTTGCTGCCATTTCGGAGGCGAACTCTCCTGAATTGTTTTGGAGATTAATGATGAAGAAGTAATGAGACAGTAATTATTATTGTTTATTTATTAACTGTGCTCCAATTTTTTTCTACTTTTATCGAGTAATAAATAAATTTTATTCAGTCGTATTTCAATTCCATTTCCATATCCAATGGATAATTCAGTTTCTGGATAGATAATTCGGCAATTATTCAAGTCGATTTCTAATAATTTTCAAAAACCTCTACTTGTTTTTATTGGACAATTGTTTAAAAAATAGATGATAACGGATTGATGAGAGAATTGAATTATTTTTCTCACGCAATTAAAGGATAGGGGAGGGTGGGGTAAAACGGACACTTTAGACTTTTTTAAAATTATTCATAACTCAGAAACAAATTGATCAATTGAGCTCAATTTATTGAAAAAAAATTAAATTTTATCAAAATTTCAACCCCTCATTAACATTTAAAAAAAAGTCAAAAGTGTTTGTTTTACCCTAACCAGTTGATTAGTTAATTATAATTGAAAATATCAAACAGTTATTTTTTAAAAGAGCCACATATCGACTCCCAAATCATGAAAATCGTAAATCCTTCGCACTATTACAAATAATAATAATATAAATTAAACACTTAATTTCATCAATTTAATTTATCAATTTTTAAAACATTTTTTTAATTAAAAAAAATTAAAGAGATAGACCTTTCAAATTTTTTATTGGAAAGCTCTTCTAGTTCACGAAACAATAACAATAATGATATAATAATAATAGCAATATTCCTAATTAATATGAGAATTGAAATGACTCACCTCTCCGTCAAATAAATCACCAATAAATCCACAAAAAAACCCCGATAAACTTGAATAAAAAGACAACAACACCTTCAGAGCAACTTTAGTGGTAAACATGTGCAAATTAACCTCCAAATATCTCCAAACACACATGCCCCCCGGGAGGTGGTGCCGCCTGGTGGCGCATTCCTCCCGATTCTGTCACATTCTCCGACTTGACTTTGGCAGACGAACGCAGTGCAGTGGATTCCACATTTTAGTTGTCCGGTGATTGAGGCGTTTGCTTTGGTTTGGTTTTGCGACGCTGGACCAATAATCAAACAGACTTTGTTATTTTTTATCGTTTTGAGAAATTTTTGTTAATTGATTCACTGTGAGTTGCTCGCGGGTGCCCTGATGTTCGGGAATATGAGGGAGAAGGAGGAATTCTCCAGGAATTTACCTCCCGTCAACAACAATGAGGTGCCATCGCCTCGAGCACTGGGGCTTGACGCCCTGCACAATGTTTGCAAGGAGATTTATCCGGATCAGTTGAATCCACTCACTGTTACTGCTATTATTAAATACTGGTGAGTATTTTTTAGTTAATTAGGCGGTTGGTTAATTGATTGGCTGATTGGTTCATTGAGGGATTTGTTTTTTGATGATTGAGAGGAATTTTTCAGTCATTTCAGGTCAGGTTTATGCAAAGAGAGTTGGAGTTTTTTTTTAACGTTTGAAGCTTATTCAATTGTTGAAGAAATGGGATAATTTAATTCGTACTTATTTCTTTTTGTAATAAACCGAGAGACCAAGACTGAGCTCAATTAATCAATTTATTCCTGAGTTACGGATATTTATTTTGATAATTTCATTTATTGTTATCGTAATTAATTATTTTTTGGTGTTTCGAAGGCTGGGAGGGCCTGATCCTCTGGATTATATCAATATGTACGAGAATCCAGGATGTCCAGAGCAAGGAGTTCCTCCTCATTGGCATTATATCAGGTATTCAGTTTTGGATATTTAATTCGTCAATTGCAAGTTAATGCACAATAATTTGCAAAATTCTCTCTTGCGATTTTTGATTTTTTTCAGCCATAATGCAAAATAATAAACAAATTCCACTCATTATTTCATTCAATCGTATTTCAGTTAATCATATTTCGTGTTTCGTTTTCGTGTTAGTGAAATACGATTTTTAAACAGGTAATTCATCATTTATTCAAGTTAATACATGATAATCCACAAAATTCTCTTTTTTTTTTAGTTTTTTCATTTTTATCAGGCATAAAACTAAGTAATGAAATGATTTCATCAATTACTCCCTTCAATCGTGTCTCAATTCTATTCAGTAACACTGTTAATTCAATATTTGAATGGATAATTCATCAATTATTCAAGTAATAAACAATAAACAATTTGTAAAAATCTCCATTAACTTTTTGAGAATTTAATTATTTGTCTTCCGAAATTCCCTCGATTGACCGCTAATTAATGTTTCCTCCATCATAAATATGAATTCCCCTCATAAAAACCAGCCAAGACCAAACATTCAAGTGGTCAAACACAAAGAGCCCAGGGGTTGACTAGAAATGTACATTTTTTGTCTGAGGATGTCGGTATTTCACAGCAGACGTTTCATTCTATTTATACCGCAGGGTGAAAGGAGTCAGAAATAGATTAGGGAAGGGTGGATGCTGGAGAGGAAACGGAAATGGGAAGACGGAAGGAAATCCCTGATTAAATTTCGAGGGTCATAAATAGTCTCTTTTTCTTTCCTGTGAAAAAAATTTCTTTATTATTAATTTTCCTCATAGTTTGGGACTGTCTGATCTCCATGGAGACGGCAGACTCCATCCGAAGACTGGTCCAGGTCGTCCAAGTGGATTTGGATTCGAATTGACATTCAGACTGGCCAGGGAACGTGGAGAGACAACTCCACCCACTTGGCCTGCCAATGTCATGCAACAACTAGCTAAATATGTATTTAATTCTGGGAATATGTTGTTTCCTGGGGATCATGTGTCCTGGCATGCACCACTGGGCACCGGCAGTGGGAGGATAACACAGATTTTGATGGGGAAGGATCCACAATTGCCTAATAATATTAATACACCACATGGAGAGGTAACAACTCATTTTTTATTACGTGAAAAAAAATTGTTTGAATCAACTTACTCCGTGAATATCTCTGAAACAATTGGTTTTAGGGGAAAATGTCACGAAATATTTTTTGTTGGAAATTAAATTCTCTACAAAAGTGGTCTAGTGACTTTTCTTCCTAAACCGACTCGTTATCGAAATAAATAAAGAATTATCAAAAATGTTAATTTCACTCAGAACAGAATTTGTAGCAATGATCGTTGTTAATTGGCAATATCTTTCGAGTCAACGATGCGATTCCAATGAGTCAAATTTCATTTTTAAGACTGTAAAAATACCTTTGAAATGGCGTCAGATATATGGAATTTCACTCAGCGGATCTCGAGTTATGAAAGATTGAAAACAGGTGCAAAATCATTACCTGTTTTTCTTTGTTGAAATCGTTAGAATTAATTGATGCGATTTGATTTTTGTCATCAGGTATCATTCATCCAGATAATTGGAGTGACATCGGAGGAGCTACAGGCAGCTCAGCACTGGAATGGTCTAGGTCTTGTTAATTTATTGAAAACAACGAGGGGCTGTGGCCCATGGCTCGTCACCGATACCAACAGGATACATTCCATCATGGAGGAGGATCCAACAGTTGCTGAGAAAATACAAACGGGGATCGAGAGGGAGGGCTCCAACTTGAGTGGAGTGTCCGCCAAATGTTGGTGAGTA
The DNA here is from genome assembly GCF_001412515.2 of Diachasma alloeum. Classification (NCBI taxonomy): domain Eukaryota; kingdom Metazoa; phylum Arthropoda; class Insecta; order Hymenoptera; family Braconidae; genus Diachasma; species Diachasma alloeum. The sequence goes on along the minus strand of NW_021680493.1, from coordinate 197,033 downwards.
ATGACCTCTCAACACTTTCCAAAAATAAAATACTCATCCTTCTAAGCAATCAATTCAGTTTCGCATCCAATTTTTTGTATTAGGGTAACTAAATGTTTTATAGAAGATCAATTGAATTCCATGAATTTCAATTTTTCATGCAGACGCGAAAAATTGATGTTTCCAAAAGTCGATTTTTCAACGGTCACTCAAAAAATTGTCATCAAAATGGAATTAGTCATGGCTCAAAGAATTAATAACAACACTCTCTTGATTCTAAATTTACATTTACATTAATTTTTTTCATTGTTAGTAATTTTTGTGAGAAAATTGAACTAAACTTTACAGTTTTCAATGATTTTTCGTTCTTTTTCTTCATTTTTGTCTCGAGATTTTCGTTTTCAGAATTCTGAAAAACGAATTCGAGTCTTGAGAGGGTCTGAATGTAGACTCATTCGATAGAATCAAATAATACGCAACATTTTGATGACATTTCGATTGATGATTGTACTATAGTATGAAAAAATAGAAGAAGAGAATAGTGAAATAAGAATTTTAAAAAAGGGAATCCATTCATTTATTTAAAAAATGGCATTGCCCACTTGTTTTCAACTTTAACTCGAGAAACTTGGGGTAATCATCATCATATCGTTGCAGGTGGGTTCAAATGACGAATAATAACAGTGGAGAGAGCTACAGAGAGAGAAAACCAGAGGATTCTGACGACGAAGAGGCTGACAATTCCTGCGATAAAGAGGATAACGACGACGACAGCAATTTGCGTCCTCGAGAAGTTGTTAAAATCGAGATGCATTCCCCCAACGATCCGCAGAGGGAAAATCCCTCGATGGACGATGGATTCATCATGAAACCTCTCACTGGACTTCACCTCACTTTCAACCTCGAGGCCGGCAGCCTTCTGCCACTTGCCATTAAGTGAGCACCTTTCCAGCAGTTGTTTTTTCCCACCAATTCATTAGATTTTTATTTTTTAATGCCCATCGATTTCAGGGGACGCGTGATGCATGGTCGACATTTCACATTCAAGTCGATACTATCGCACTCAGCCATCACGATCGTCGCCTCGTCGGTCACTGGGACACTTGTGTCGCGTGAGAGGCCTTATGTCGTTCAAGGCCCCTGGCTGCAGGTACTCGTACCTGATGAACTTGCTGAGAAAATGGCCGGGGAGTTCCAAGTATTTAATTCGCCGCAGCAGGTGAATATGATTTTTCAGAAATTGAAGACTATTTAATTGCCAAATTTTCTTTGCATTCATTTTTAAGATTAATTTTTCATTACGGCCTTTAAGAAACTAGAGAATTCAGAAAACAATTGTGTGAGGGTTTATTTATAGATGTTGGCATTCTGTGCAAAACATTTTTAATGCTGAATTTGTCTACGTTTTTTTTATTTTTAAGGTGAAATATCAAAGTGCTACCGAATATCAATTTTTTTCAGAAATTGATTTTTCATCGTGTTTTTTGTAAATTTCTCTAAAATCAGAAAATTCGAAGAAAAATGTCCAAATCATTTCTTGTGAACAAATGCCTCTAAACCCCATCGATTCCCATAATAAAAAAATAATTATTGGAGTTGTATTGTTTAATTTGAAGTATTTTTTTTTAGATTCAACTGCCCAGGACCTTCTCATGGCCAGAACACAAGCTCGCAATAACAATCGTCAGTGATTGATCAATGAAGCAATTGAAAATCTCACGAATGACATGGAGCGAATATCAATTATAATTGCTCGAGTATTTTTTCAACGAAATTAATTAAGCTCGTAAAATCTAATTTATTGGAGAATCATGACATGTTATTTTCAATTTTAAATAGTTAGCCGAATGGAGAATAATTTATTGTTAATAAAAGTGCCTTAATTGTTACGAGATGAGAGATCTCGTAGTGTCTCGAATACTGTAATTTAACAGTAATTGATATATTTATGACTGTAAATACGTTTTAACGCACAAATCCAAAAAAATCATTGCATCAATTATTATTAAGGATTTTTATACATTGTTAGGAATAAAGGAGATGGATAATAGTGAAATTAGTTGGAGTTGTGGTTGACGAGGGTTTATTGGGGGCATTTTGAGGGGAGTCATCTTTTTTTGGAGCTGCGTCTTCCCCTGGAGCTTGAACTCTTCTTTCGCGACGAATTCTGGTGAGTTATCCATGCACTTTCCGGTCGGGCGGGACACGGTGGGGGTTCTTTCAATTTCTCGTTGTATATCTCCATCATTCGGGTGAATAACATCATTGGATTGAATTTTCCTTTATTCTGGGGAGATAAAAAAATTTGAGTGTTTCAATATTGCAAATTCCAATGATATAAATCAGTACAATTCCAAGTGTATATTGAAGCAATTATCATTAGTTATTTTTTAACGGGCTTCTAGGGGTGATTTTTTAAATATTCATCGGGTAAGAAACAAATTTGATTTGAGGATTTCCAAGTATTTGGGCTATTCTTCCTCCAGTAAAAACATTTTACAATGATTTTATATTATTTAAACTTTGCAGGTCTGCATTTGAATTTCGATACTGTACCGAAAACATTTTAAAAATCTGAAAAAAAAATTAGAAAGTCAACTTTTGGAGGAAGATTGATGAAGAAATTAAAAAATTGCTATTGTTGAAAACTACGAGCATCTTCTATAAATAATTTATAAATAATCAATTTTCACCATAAATTAATTTATTCATATTTAGAATTTTACCAGACATCAGTTTTATGCCCAAAAAATTCCCAAAAACTTGAATAATTTCAATTATTTATTCACAACCTAAATTACTTATTATTAGTTATTAAATTATTTTATATTTAAAAACTGTTTTAAAAAATAATAGGGGAGGTTGGGGTAAAACGGACACTTGACTTTTTTAAAAATGTTAATGAGAGGTTGAAATGTTGATAAAATTTAATAATTTTTTTTTCAATACAAAGAACAATTCTTTCCCTTTGTGGCGAGCCTAACCCGAGCTCAATTGATCAATTTGTTTCTGAGTTATGAATAATTTTAAAAAAGTCTAAAGTGTCCGTTTTACCCCACCCTCCCCTAATTCCAAAGAAAATTTGAAGAACGCTGAATATTCATGATTTCTTTCAAATTTCTCACGCAATTGAACTGACAAATTTGATGATTGAAAATGGTTCCCCAAAAGTGCCCGAAGAAATTCCCTCGCGTCGTCTCACCTTCTCGATAGCCCCCAGCATGAACCTCCCAGCCCCAATCCACAGGACGATGACAATGCAAGCAGAAGCGAAATCCTCCACATCCTCGATATCGATAGCCCCCACGACATTGACAGTCCCCTTAATCGCGTTGGCGAAGGTCCTGAGGGCGTCGATAAGCAGGTCCCTGAGGACACACAAGATCTGGAAGCCCAGGCCCAGCACTGAGATCCCCAGCTCGACCGAGCGTGTCACGAACTCCAGCAGAATGTCGAGAACGAGCTCCCCAGTGTCCCACACACAACTCCCCGACTTCGAGACAAATTCAGACAGCTCGTCGGATACGTCTGCGACGTATTGCATTATCTCGCGTTTAGGTGAAGGCTTTTTTGAGAATTTACGGCTTTTTTATGCTTCATAGAGTTCAATGGGTTATTGGGAATTTAATTCGTCGAGGAACTTTCAATTTCACACGCATGGTTAACTTTCCGGCATCTCGAGACGTGTTTTGTTTATTCAATTAGCTGTCTTCGAGAATGAGAAGATCGATTGATTGATTGTGATAAAGAAAATTAAAGTTTTTGCTTACTTTCTGCTTCCGAATGGAAGCATTGTAATCCTTCGATTTTCACATTATCTAATTTGCATACACATTATCTTATTCCTTCATCCCGTTTTTTCCGCATATTTGTTTTCTCTAAATGCGCTTTCCTGTGCGCTAGCCCCGTAGGGCCACATTCTCTAATTTTGATTGGAAATTATGTAGAATGGTCTGAAACCTAAAAATACGAAGTTCGGTGACCGTGTCTGTTGTGACCACGTCCACCGCTACCTTCCTGGTGGTGAATTTTTAGAAAATTGAGTAATCAAGTGGCTGAGTAATTCTAAAAAATCGGAAATTTTGTCCGATTATAGGACCCAATGAGGAGTAGCTCTGTGCAAAATTTCAGCTCGATCAATCCAATAGTTTTTGAGAAAAAACGATTCATTTTTTAATCGTTTTCCGCAAATATCTTCAAAACTAGTGGACCGATTTCGATATTTTTTTTCTCAAAATATTTTCAGATTATTACTCAGTATGATAATTAAATCGTTAATTTTCCAATGTTATTTCAATAGAATTCAACGTTTTTTTGGCTTCTTCTTTCTAAAATTTTATTGAGTGTGTGTGAGTAGCAGTGGGGCAAGAGGTACGGGGAATTGAGAGAAAAAGTTCAATAGAATTCAATATTTTAATTGCCTAACAATCATTAAATTAATAAATAGATGTGTTTATGTATATAAAATGAACAAAAGGCGGACTGAGAAGATCTCGATAGCGGCAGTACGATAATTGAATCTCTACTAATGGAATTCCCTCCTATTACGTAATAAAGTTAATCGTGTAACCGGAAATCGATCCGAGAGTAGTTAGAATCAGTATTAAATCCATGATTATGTTTCTTCTGGTTGCGGTGCTGCCGTTGCACGCATCGGAGTCACTGCACGACTGCACACATCCCCGTACGTACCTAAAAGGTTCAAGAATAGAGATGTAAAAATGTTCTGACACATGTCACATGACAGACAAGAATTCGTCAGTTGACTTGATTTTTCAATGAAAACAAATCATTAGCGAAGTGGTAAACCGGTTTAAGTCGACTTATCTCCGAGTTGAATTTTTGAGGAATATTTCCGAATTTAAGGGAGATAACGAGATTTTTGTTAGAACCGTTTTTGTAGAGCCGATTGAGAGCTACAACAAATGTAGTTACGAAAATTTCGCTATCTCCCTTAGATTCGGAAATATTCCTCAAAAACTCAACTGGAAAATGAGTCAAACCGTTTTATCACTTCGCTACTGGAATAGTTAGTACCAAATTATCCTGAACTTTTCAAATAATGGAAAATTCAAGAATAAGTTCGGATTTTCGGGTTTTCTATGAATTTTCAGGGAATAATTGAACTAAAATTTACTGTTCTCATGGGTTTTTCCCAAAATTCCGAATTTTCAATGACGAAATCCCTTGAAATTTCAGTGGAACTTGAACGTGATAAAAATTTCCGAAAAATATATTGGAATTTTGTCATTGACGGCAATTTGACTCACATCTCTAGTCATGTCCCATCTAAATAGCAGTGAAACTGTCAAATTTTTGAAAATTTCATAATGCCCTCTCAGTTTTCTGAAATTTTTTGTGACACAAATTCTACGCGACTGCCACATTCCATATAAATAACCGTAATAATGTCAAACTACTGAAATTATGATTAAAAAAATTATGACCTCACACGACTATCATTTAAAGATCACCAATTTATCTGCAAAAAAAATTGACGGTCATCGTTATTCGAGAATGATGATTTCTTAGTTCTACGATATTTAGTTCGGTTTTACGCACTTTCCGTCGTAATAAAATCCACCGCAGTGGGATGATCTGACGAGCTCCGAATCTGTTGTGAGGGTTCCACTGTCCAAAGCGCAACTGCGAACGGTGAGGGATACACCAGTTTCGTCTGTAGTAATTAATTCAGTGATTAAAAAATATACAATGCTCAACCACGTCACTACAGGATTCTTGTTTTAAACAATAAAATATGATCACTGAACGTCAAGTAAACAATTTTCAATTTATTTTAGGTATTGCAATTACTTATTATTAACAATTAAATTGTTCAAATCACCCTAGTAGCCTAACTGTGAAGAATAGGCGAAAATTTTCAAATAATGAATCATCTAGAATTTAATGATGGTTTTGAACCAGGGGAGACTCCTAGACGCCAACGTTCTATACATACTCCTAGACCCCATTGTCCTCCTAGACAATGATGTCACAACTCTGCTGTTCAATTGAAAACAGAC
>NW_021680493.1:187364-190874 GCF_001412515.2 Diachasma alloeum | reverse complement strand
CAAAAAAACATTCATATCTTGTCTGACATCTTTTCTACAAACTCGGGTTTTCAACTCGGGGTTTCAGTTGAAAACCCGAGTTGAAAACCCGAGTTTGTAGAAAAGATGTCAGACAAGATATGAATGTTTTTTTGAGCTCAAACGAAAGAGCGGGTCGAGAAATGGCGTGCTAGGACCTCTAAAGATGGTTTTGAACCAGGGGAGACTCCTAGACGCCAACGTTCTATACATACTCCTAGACCCCATTGTCCTCCTAGACAATGATGTCACAACTCTGCTGTTCAATTGAAAACAGACATCATCTTTAGAGAGATTTGTCATCTTTAATGACTTCTGCACGCCATTTCTCGACCCGCTCTTTCATTTACCCGAATTGCATTAAACAATTAAAAACAAATGGAGAATTTTTCATCAATATAATTCTCTTTAATTATCTTTAATTGAAATACGATTGGTTTACGAAAACCAATTGCTTCATAAATTCAGAAAACCCCATCGCCACGAAAAACTAATAAATAAATAACGCCGATCACGCATCCTGCACCGTCAGACTAGCGTTTGAATTTGCGCCTCAACTTCCCAATACTGAAACTTCTCTTTGAAAATAATTTCCTCTCCGTAACCCGTGGATCTGATTCACCCCAAAAAAATCATTACCATAAATTCCATCGAGTTTTATGCAAGCAGTCGCTGGAAAGAGGCCGTCCCGACCTTTCCGTCCACCTAGACAAGGCGACTCTAAGAACTCGAGAGATCCATTGTTGTGAAACGGATCGTCGCAGGCTTTGTTGTCACCACCGAGTGAGACGCACTTGAAGCAGTCAATAGCCCTTCCTTGATTGACAATGCACCGGAAAAATCGAGATATTTAAATGCACACATAATACCCCCCTATCTGGGTCAGCCACTGGGTCTTCCACATTTTTCCACGCAATAATAGTTCAGTGAATAATACTCACCTGCTTGAATGGTCATTGCCACCAGCACTGCGAGCGCCCATCGATTGCTCAGTCCCATTTTCAATATTTTTAATCAATCAGTTGCAATTTATAATTGAATTTATCGTTCCCGGGGCGATCATACTCGCGGAGAGTCGAATCAACTCAGCTCTCTGTTTTGATTTCGTTCCCTGGGCAACCGCTCCCCATTGCAACTCATGCTCATTCCAAAATTCAACCGATTCTTCGGGTTTAATTGGCGCAATTTTTTCATCTGACATTCGATGGTTTATTGATTGAGTAATTAATTCGGGGGAAGCAAGTGGTGGTGGAAAAATATTGCGGCCGAGGTGAATTTGATGTTGTGGATTTATGGTTCAGTTGGAGTTCCTCCGGTCTCAGTTGACGTTCGTCGACGACTGAACGAGAGCGTGAAGAAGTTGGCATATATTTAATGGAAAATGGGGTTTTTATGGCCAGAGACACGCGATTTGTGGGTGTGCGCATTGTTAGTGGTGATATTAGCTGCGGGAATGTGATGTTGAAGAGGAATTTATAATTTTGCTTCCGAGAGGCAGCGTTGTACTCGTCAAATTTGAAATTTTTATTTTTTTGTGTGACGATGACCAACTTTGGGCTTAGGAGTTCGAATATGCAGGGAGAGAAATATTCAATAAAAATTCCGTATCTTTTCCGTAATTCCGGAGCGAAATGTGGTTGTAGGAAATTTTACGGAACTGTCACGGAATTTTTCCAGAGCGTTCGGTAGAAAATATTTAAAGTAACGTTCGAACATCTGAAATATACGACCGTCTGGTTTCCGCATATCCGCCAATTTTCGGTATTAATTTGCGTCTGATCAATGATGGATTTGATGCGAAGGAATGAAGTCTGAAATTCGATTAATTCGAGGGCTTGAGGGGGAAGTGAGAGACAGGTGGAGAGGAGTTCAAGGTTGGAATTACGAATTTTACGAGGGGAACGGAGGATGGATCAAAGTAATATTAAAATTCATTCCCCAGAAAATGATAAAAACTCTTTTATTCGTGCGTTGAAATCTTGGATATCCTTAAAACGTCAACGATTTGAAAAGAAGTGGATAATTGCATTTTTTAATAAATGAGTATACTAATTGCCAACAAATTAGCGATTTGCGTACAAATGTTCTCTTTTTTAAATTCTAATTTCACTATTCTTTTCTTCTATTTTTTCATGTCATAGTAGGAAAGGTTGGGGTAAAATGGACACTTTTGACATTTTTAAAAATATTATCGACGGGTTGAAATGTTGATGAAGCTTTCTTTTTTTTTCAATACAAAGAACAACTCTGTCCCTTTGTGATGAGCCTAAATTGAGCTCAACTCATGAATTTGTTTCTGAGTTGGGAATATTTTTAAAAAAGTCTAAAGTGACCATTTTACTCTACTCTCTCCAAAATTTTCGGAGCCAGAAACCGAAAAAAAAATAATATCAGCAATTAAAATCCTGGCGGTTATAGCCCCTCCACCCAAGACAAACCCCAAAAAAATCAATTTCCCCGCTCAGAACGGCTAATCCACCGCAAAATCCTCGCCCTAATCGACCCTTTATTTCAAAACCCCGCGCGTCGCTCATGCGCACAGCGCTAAAACCCGTCCCAACACATAGAAACGTAACCCACATCCATCAGCCGTCCATTCCCCCGTTGTCGCAAGACTGCGGTCTTCATCGCAATGTGATTTTCTTTTGTTTTTCACACCTTTTTGTTATTATTATTTTTCTTTTTCACTCAGTGACAAACTGGCCGTCAAATCACCAGCTTAACAGGCCCAAACATCCCCGAAAAACAATAAATAAACAATGCAAGGACTCCGTGTGAGACAGATTGTGTGAGCAAGAAAGAGTATTTTTCTCTCGTGTGAAGTGATATTTCGTGTTAATTAGTTAGTCTCAACGTGTGCCTGACTAATCAGGACGATGGGCCAGTCCTCGAGCAACAGTGCACCCAATGGTGAGTCATAACTAATTAATAACAGTTAATTAATTGGGGGAAACAGTCCCAACAACAATGCGACCGATTTATCGTCAATTTTCTTATTAAATTGGCCGAAAAAATGGGTTTAATGCTGTAATTATGGCGTAAATAATTATTCAATTTTGCGGCTGTCGTTTTAATCACTCGGAGGGGCTAATTAACACCCCAATTGTCGAGCCGGAAGGATTGTTTGAGGTTAGGAGCATCCGCAGGGGCATTATTACCCCCGAAAATAGCACGAATGTCGGTATTTCGAGTCTGGAATTACTGGTGGAGCAGTTGGGGGACATGCGACACTGGAGGTGCATTAGAAATTGACAACTGTCACTTACGAATGGTCAGTTGTATCGGTTTTGGGGTTTGACGGCGAGAGAGCGAGGGAGAGAGGGGGGATTATCGACTGAGACGGGAAACAGCTGACAGCTCGAGCACCTGTATATGTTAGGCCATGAGCAGGGGAAATTCGAATTTTTGCATTATTGGGTTCATTGGTGGAAGATGGAGGTGATTATGTGGTTTCGGGGGATAATTAGATGTGATCAATTACTCGGGGGGGGG
>NW_021680493.1:179771-187347 GCF_001412515.2 Diachasma alloeum | reverse complement strand
GGGGGGGGGGGCGGTGGGGATATGATTATTGATGAGGCACAGTCGCAGGAGGTGCAGGGCTCCGGCCGATGGAAATTTTCATTTCGAAATTTTTTATTTAGCAGCAGGGGACGTTGGGGTAAAATGGACACTTTTGACTTTTTTTTAAATATTAGTGACGGGTTGAAATGCTGAAGAAATTTAATCTTTTTTTTTTCAATACAAAGAACAATTCTTTCCCTTTGTGATGAGCCTAAATTGAGCTCAACTCATAAATTTGTTTCTGAGTTATGAATATTTTTTAAAAAGTCTAAAGTGTCCATTTTACCGTACTCTCTCCTACTATTGCCACCCCGGCCGCAAGCGCTGAATTAATTGGTTTATTTTTTAATTAATTGGTTGGTCATTGTCTTTAGACTTTTTTAAAATTATTTATAACTCAGAAAGAAATTTATCAATTGAGCTCTGTTTAGGCTCGTCACAAAGGGAAAGAGTTGTTCTTCGTATTGAAAAGAAAAATTATTGAATTTTATCAACATTTCAACCCCTCGTTAACATTTTTAAAAAAATCAAAAGTGTCCGTTTTACCCCAGTCTCCCCTATCTTTTCCGGAATTCCGGAGTGAAATGTGCTTGTAGGAAATTTTATGGAATTGTCACGGAATTTTTCCAGAGCGTTTCGTAATTTTTACTGAATATTTCTCTCCGTGCAGGGCACTGAATAAGATTTTAATCATAATTATAATTCAATACCTTCTAGAACACAGTTTAGAGTGTGAATTTCTGGAATTCAATGTTTTTTGATGCTCTGGTAAAAGTGCGTGCCCACACGTTATCAATTTTTAGCTACACGGAGAGAAATGTTCAGTAAAAATTGCAGAACTCATAATTCGCTCACCAATTACGTATCGTAATTTTTCACGGGAGATTCAGATAAAAATTACGATACGTAATCGGTAATCGTAATTTTTCGCAGGAGATTCAGATAAAAATTACGGAACGCTCTGGAAAAATTCCGCGACAGTTCCGTAAAATTTCCTACAACCACATTTCGCTCGGGAATTACGGAAAAGACGCAATTTTTATTGAATATTTCTCTCCGTCTAGTTCACTTCAACTTCGCAGGTCTGAATTTCAAATTCGATATTGACCCGTTGGAAACATTTAAGAAATCTGAAAAAAATGAGAAAATTTTGGAGGAAGATTGATGAAGTAATTTAAAAAGTGCAATTTTTTTAAATTGCGAGCATTTTCTATAAATAATTTATAAACAATCAGAAAAAAAAACTTTTCTGAAAGTTTCAACAATTTCAATCATTTATTTGTAAACAACGACTGTTAAAAAAACGTAATTCCTTAAATAATGAATTCCCCCCCCCCAACATAATCCACAAAATAAAAAAGCGTTGAATGAAGTGTCTAGTATGTTAGCAATGTCCGCAAGAGCATTGAGCATCTCGCTAACAGCAAATCGCTAATACCCGTATTATAACTCTCGTTCATACCTACGTCGGAAAAACATACGCTCGTAGATAAAGCGCGTGAGATAAGAATAGGAAGCCGGATGTGTGAGTAAGTGGGACACGAAGACCCCCACAGTTTGTAAATAAATACTCTGGCGTAATCGTTCGTTAAATATACAAAACTGGGTATTTTTGTAGTTAGGAGGAAGAGCGGTATCTCACTGAGGGCAATTTACACTCGTCGGGTTTACAAAGGGAATAGGTGTGCGATTTGCGTAGCGACGACAATGTTCGGGGGTCGATGACACCCAAGTTTGGCCAGGATGATGCCATTAGACGCAGGCGCACCTCCATCGAATTTTTATAACTAACAAAATCATGCGTGACATGAAATTTAAAACACCGCAGGATCAAATGATCAATAATTTCAATTTTTTTTGTACAACAAAAAATTTGTTTCACGTTATATCGTGAATATGCGCTTAACGAAGAGTTGTGAAGAAAAATGTCACAAAACATTTTTTGTAGGGAATTTCATAAGCTATAAAAAATATTCAACCACATTTTCGTCTAAACCCACCAGTTTCCGAGATATTTTCAAAATACTCTGAATGGAATTTAGTAATTTTTTTTTCACTTTTTATCAAATTGCACGTTCATCCGCAAATATATCCTGAATCAGTGGACTTAGGAAAAAATGTAACTAAACATTTTCTGTAGAGAATTTCATGAGCTTTAAAAATCTCTCCTGACATTTCCCTCTAAACCCAACAGTTTCCCTAACATCGCTAAAAGAGTCCGGCAAAAACGCATCTCCCCGTCAAATTATATTCTTAACTCAATTGGAATTCAATTACGAAACGAATAGACATTATTCCCGAGCCATTCCAATAAAATTAGAGCCCCTCGAAAACAAAACTGACAATGACGTCAATTGGAAAAGGTTCTCGGCATTGAGCCGAGTCTAATGTGAGCCTGCACCTCTCCAATTAATTCGATTTAATTTACTCCATCCCAATTCGTCTTGCGTATTCCACATGTTGTCTATCAAATATGCAAAATGATTATGGTAATTTTGGGGTGATAATTAAAGAGCATCGGTGGATGGGTGGGCAGTTGCTATGCGCTTTCAGTCCCTCTCTGTATTTCTATCTCGCACTCTGTCTGTCCAGTCGTATGTCGTCTGGGGAATAAATGTGTAGATACGTATGAACCGGTGAATTTCATCCCGGCTTTGGGCGAGAAAAAGTGAAAGAGAAGTGAGTGAGACCCACCACCACCTGCCACACATACGAGGCAGATGTGCCATCGATTCCTCCAGACTCGATCCAAATTTTCCAAAACGGAATTATTCTGTTTAATTTATTTTTTATCAATTTCACGTCGGGATAATTCAGCGCAATTATTCTTGAGTTATTCATTATCGGGGGACATTAATTGGGGATTGATGGTGGCATGACCAATTGTAGAACTCGAGGTATTGTTGTTCAAGCCATCTCAGGGGGCAACAATTTTTTAAAAATTAAAAACAATTAATTTTTGAGGGAAATTCTGAAACAAAGTAAACTTGATTCAATCGTTGATATCTCACGAATGGCGCGATTTCGATGAGTCAGTGCTCATTTTGAAGCCGGAAAAAATACCTTCAAAATGAACAACAAAATTGCTTTTTTCACTCTGCCGATCTCGAGTTATGAAGGATTAAAACACGATTTTTTCTTCTTTTTGCTGACTTGAAAATTTTGGTTGGGAGTATTTGCTAAATATCTAGAGAACTATTGAGTTAATAAAAAAATGTTCTGGTAACTTTTTTAAGCTCATTAAATCTCCCGCAAAAAATGTTTTATGAAATTTTCTCTGAAACTCTCCCCTCCGAAGATATTCGCAATTGATTTTTTTTTTGTAAAACGATTTTTCTTTCCTCGCTTGCATTTAAAAATTCCCCCCGAACTTCATTAAACTTGTGTGAAACATAATTAATCCCCCCGGAATGGAGCAATTTGGGATGTACGGTCAGTCCAGCCCGAGGTGTGCTGTTACCAAGCGGCTGGCCGAGCCCATGTACCCGAGGCACTCTTCATCAGTGCAAGGAGGAAGGAAATTCATCCCAAACAGATGTCTCGGGGATGGCTGCAAGATGGAAGTGAGTGAGGAAGATGGAGAGATTACGCTGGCGCGTGGCAGGCTGTTTGTCTACCCCTCGCATTTATGCTCAGGAAGAAAAAAAAATTGGCAAGGGGTGGGGATAATCGCGTGGCGGATGAAGGAGAGGAGCTCCTTTACGAGCTTTTGAATTATACCTCATTTTTTTCTCGTTTTAATTCCCCATTCAAGACTATTTTCATGGCTCATTTCGACAGAAATTATTCGAATCCTTCTCTGGGGAAATGGGGATGATTAATTAATTGTCAAATTGTTGATAATTAATTTTCAATAGTTTTCGTTATTTGGGTTCCAAAAACATTAATTGAATTGGAGCTTCAAAATTTAAATAGTAAAAACATTGAAAAATGTTTTAATTGATTTTCAAACAAATATTTATGATTTTTTACTACCATTAGGCCCACGAAATTAAGGGTCTGAAATGAGGGGTCAAAATAAGGGTCACGAGGAGTATAATGAGGGCCAGAATGAGGGTCACGAGGATCAGATTAAGGATCAGAATAAGAATCATGGGGGGTCATATGGGGGTTGGCGAGGGGAGCGAATAAAAATTGTTATCGACAAATTCATTATTTCTGATTAATATATTCATATTATTAAATTCTGGGGGTTTTCAACTGTCGAAACTCGTGAGAAAAATTCTCAAAATTATGGATTTAAGAACAAACAATATGAATTTGAGTAAATCGGGTGAAGGGTGGATGATCAATTAATTCCCAAATTATTGATGAATTTTCAATGAAAACGTGTATATTTAATGCCAAATTACGAGGAATTTTCAATGACGAAAGTCCTTGAAATTACAGCGGAATTGATGAAAAGAATTATTAACAACAAATGCATTAATTTTAATTAACAAATTATAAAAAATATGAAAATCTGTATTTTTTCCACTATCAAAATTCACGAAAAAAAATCTCAGCCACAATAATATCGATTTAAGAAAAAAAACCGATGAACTCGAGTCGTTTTATACCTCTTTGCGGTCATAATATACAAAAATTATCCCCAGTATAAAAATTTCTGAAAAGTGTACCTAAAATTCCCGTCAGAAATTCTTAACAGTCTATTAATATTCATTTATTTATTTATTTAGTAATTTTTTTCATCTACATCAAATAAAATTTTTCGCAGTGTATTAGTAAATTCCTAAAAAGCATTATTAACAACAAATTCATCAATTTTGATTAACAAATGATAAAAATCATGAAAATCTGCGTTTTTCCACTATAAAAATTCCCAAAAAAATCTCAAGAAGTCTCAAAAATATAGATTTAAGAAAATAAACTATGAACTCGAGTCGTTTCTACTTTTCTGCGGTCATAATAGACAAAAAATTATCCCCAATAGAAACTCAAGAATAAAAGCGAAATAACAGAACTTGCGGTAGTGGCGCATCGACTCCTCCCGTATTTTTTCTGTTCAGCAGATGTGAGTTTGAAAAATCAATGGGGATCCCATTGAGCCCATCTCCCCATCCTCAGAATTGTCCGAAAATTGTCGTGGATGGCACCTGGAATCCCATAGACTCTCCCGTCAGAAATCGAACGAGACACGAGAAATGTATTAAACCGGGAAGGACACTGCCTCATTCGGTTAGTTTTTCGTTGGGTTCACCATGTGTTTCGCATACCTCGTCCACTCGTCCATCCTTTTTCGCACCTGGGTAACACATGCGGTCATAAATAATAAAATTTTTGTAAACCCAGTACAACACGAAATAGCGCTGAAATTTTTGGTTTTTCATCATCTGGTGGCAATTGCACCTTCTGTTTACGATTATCCGGTGACGAGAGGAGTGAACACGTGACGTGAATGCTGAGGGGACGGGGCACAATGGAAAATTCTCGGGGGGTCTCGACAAACAGGAATTAGGCGATCCGAACGTTTTCGTATTCTTGATGTGTCGAGGAGATTGGCGCGTGTCCCATTGAGGTGATTCTTGAAGGAGTAACATGGGAATGTTTTCTTGGGGCTCGAGGACTATTTGTCTGAATCGAGGAACAGTTACGGGGACGGGTGGAGAATTACAATGAAAGGATTTGGGGATTTCTTGACGTCGATTTGGTGAAGGTCGTCTGGGGCCAAGGGATTCTAAATAATCGTAAGTTGTATGGAATTATAAACAAGTGGATAATTGCATTTTCGGATGAATGAGGATAATTGAAACGTAAATTATGAACATTAAGTTGTCGACAGTTGCAGGAATTGATGAATGAAAAGAAAAAACTCCTCGATGTAGTTGAGAAGACGCGCAACGCTTTAAATGAGTTTTAAAAGTTTTAAAAATCGTGGGAGATTGGAGTGAGATTTCTCATGAATTGAAGATCGATTATGTATGTCCAAAAACGAATAATTAATGCAAAAAAAAATAATTGTGCATTGTTCGTTAGCTCCGCAGACGCTTAAAATGTTTTCTTGGGGCTCGAGGACTATTGTCTGAATCGAGGAACAGTTACGGGGACGAGGGGAGAATTGAAATGACAGGATTTGGGGATTTTTTTACGTCGATTTGGTGAAGGTCGTCTGGGGCCAAGGGATTCTAAATAATCGTAAGTTGTATGGAATTATAAACAAGTGGATAATTGCATTTTTGGATGAATGAGGATAGTTGAAACGATGGATTTAACCAACTGATTAAAACCATCGAAGAAACGATTAATCCGTAAAAATAAACACAGACACCATCTAAAAATCACATTCGGACTTTTTAGGCCATATTCAGTTATCCCAACACAAACTATTGGAAACTTAAATTTGAGTCATTACAAAGCTCCCATTCAGAAGCAAAAAAAAATAATTTCAAATAATGGAATTGGCTGAGAGTCTCATCAATTGAAAAATTGTGTTTCAAAATTTTTCATGAAAAGAGGTCTTAATTTTCTAAAGCTGCAATTGAGTGCAGTTTTCGTTAATCTTTATTAAAAAATAACGAACAAAACTGAGTAATTTCACCCAGTGTTAAAAAGAACCGTTAGTCCCAGCAAAAAAGGTCGTTTTGTTTTCAATTCCGCAGGAAATTCTCGTCAATCTCTGAAATACAACGAAAATCTCTTGAATTAATAATCAAAGCACAAATAATTCAGGAACTCCTCATTTCATCACACATCTGATGCTCCCCTGTCACTCAATCGACCAAAAATCTTTCGCATCCCATCCAAAAACAATAACCCCTTCCCCAATTCCGAAAATCACTTCCTCATTCCAAAATTCAATGAAATTGAAAATTCAAGAATGGACAATGATACGTTCCCAACCAAAAAAACCTTGAATCAAAAATCAAACCAAATAATTCAATAATTCTGCATTTCGTCATGCATCTGACACTGCCGCAACAATTCTCCTCCCGATCCCCAACAATTACTTCCCCGTTCCGATAATTCAATGAAATTAAAAAATAAAGAAAGACCCAGAGGTGATACTTAGGTACTGTTGACGCCCTGTGGCAGCTGTTGGAAAACTTTGTAGTGAAAGACAACAAAAATCTGTTGAATTAATTACCAAAACCGCAAATAATTCAAGAATTTCCAATTCCATCGCACATTTGACGTTCCCGTGCCCCCCGGTCAACTAAAAATCTCCTGCAATGAAATAGAATATATAAAAAAAGGCCACCGGTAATACTCTTTATCCCCTCAAGTTCTTAAACTAAAAAAAACTCTTTACTCATCTCTCTATCCTATCGTAAAAAGGAGAAAAGAAATCGATCTCGAATTATTTCGAAAATCTCGAATAAGCGTAAGACTGAAACCGAAGCGCCACTACATGAGGAAATGAGAAGGGCGTGCGCAGCACGCGTGGCCAATCTCGTGCGGAAAAAGTGAAAACTGAAAAAAAAAATTTCACCGGGGGCTAAAGTGTCAGATCTTGGATTTTTTCACGGGGAAGTCGGTCAAAGGGTCACAAGGGTCAAAGTGTCAGATCTTGGATTTTTCCAGGGGGAAAGTCGACTTTCGCCAAAATTGAATTTTT
>NW_021680493.1:117108-179530 GCF_001412515.2 Diachasma alloeum | reverse complement strand
AAAAGTTTTTTTTTTCAGATTTTCAAAGGGTCAGATTTTCCGTTTTTTCAGGGGGAAAGTCGACTTTCGCCAAAATCGAATTTTTTAGCCGGGTGAACGTTCATAGCAACTATTTAAGCGACGAGCTATTCAGAACTCTCAAAAGTATGTGGAAAAAATGAAAACTGGAAAAGTTTTTTTTTTCAGATTTTCAAAGGGTCAGATTTTTCGTTTTTCCAGGGGGAAAGTCGACTTTCGCCAAAATTGAATTTTTCAGCCGGGTGAACGTTGATTCCAACTATTTGAGCGACGGGCTATTCAGAACTCTCAAAAGTATCCTATCGTAAAAAGGAGAAAAGAAATCGATCCCGAAATATCTCGAAAATCTCGAATAAGAGTTTATAATGAGAGTTACAATAAGGGTCGCAAGGATCAGATGAAGGGTCACAAGGGTCATGGGAGTCTATGTGGGTCATATGGGGGTTGGCGAGCGGAGTGAGCAAGTAGCCCCCTGATAAACACAGTAAAATAATTCAATAATGCCGCATTTTGTCATACATCTGACACACCCGCAACACTCCTCCCCCCGATCCCCAACAATTACCTCCCCATTCCGGTAATTCAATGATATTGAAAATTTGAAGAAAGATCTAGCGGTGATAGCCAGCACTGTTCATGCCCAGTGGCAGCTGTTACGCTGGGAAAACTTTGTAATGAAAAACTTGAAATTCGTTGGACTGCGGTCACCGTGAAAGTGCGAGTACTAAAACCCGTACGTTTCCATACTATCGAAACATTGTATCGAGCTTCAAACAATGGGAGAAATAGACATATGGCTGATGGCTACTTCACGTCTTTTATGTTGAAAAAAAAAATGTATATACTTCAGACGTAAGGTAGAGAGAAAGGAAATTGAAGCGGCAATGACGGATGGCTTCCTCAGGCCTCCCACTTGAACGATAAAATTCAGTTGTACCTATTGTAAAAATACACCTTCGGTATGTCTCGTAAAACTGCGTGCACGCGGTCTACTGCAAGCTGTAGCGTGAAAGGGTAAATGGTTCTTATGCTGGTGAATAAAAATATGGGGAGAGAAATGATGGAGTGAGAGGGATGCATGATCGTTTGCCATTGGACGGTGGCACGCGTGGCTGCGGCACCTGCCATGGGCATCTTTTCAAGGAGTCCTTTGCCGCCGTGAGCCGACCGGGCCAGCCGTGTGTGCCCCTCACCGGTCGCCAATGGGGAGTGTGGAGATGGATGCAGCCTCCTGCGAGACTGTGAATGAGGTGAAATTTCAAGGGGAAATGAATTAAGAGGGGAGATGTTAGTTTTTTTGGGGGAAATTCGGGACGGGGTTTACCTGTGCTCATTATTGCGCTATTGCATAATTTTTTTTGTTGAATGCAGTTATTATAGCCCTAGTTGATCAACGCGAGGGAAATGCCGCGGAATGTCGTTTTTTTTTTTATCATTAACTGGGTGAGCGGAAAAATCGGAAAAAAATTGAATTCGTCGATTCAAGTGGGTTGGAAATTATGTTAATTTTTAAAGTGATTTATATGCGGAATTTTTATTCTATTTTTTTTTCATTTTTTTTTATTTTTTATTATTTTGAAGAGATGAATAATTTTTTTTCATGTTCCTCTATTGAAAAGTGGGTGAAACATTGCTTTTTGGTCAGCAATCTATCTCGCCAAGCATATGCTAGACTTGAGAATATTTCAAATTTATTTTAGCTGATGAATAAAAAATATTTATGTATAATATAAATATAAAAATATATGATATAAAATGCATCAGGATAATGTGATTATTAATAAGAATAACAAAATTGATGTATTATATATAATGTATTATTATTTTATACATTTTTTGTACAAATACATATTTTTATTCGTAAATTAAGATAAACTTGAAATATTCCTGAGTCTAGGATAGGCTTGACGAAATAGATTGCTATCCGAAAATATTTCACCTATTTTTTAATAGAGGATTGACATGAATATCTGTAGACCAGCAAAATTAAGGGTCATCGAGTCATATAGGGATGGCGAGCGGCGCGAGCCTAGTTCATTATAATAATTTTCAAAGATGGAAATCTCTTGATCGTCAATATCTCGTTAACGATTGATTTTAGAAGAAAATGTCACAAAACATTTTCTGTAGCTGACAAAATTTCCTACAAAAAATTCCCATGATATTTTCCCCTAAATTCGCTCACTCCCAAGATAACCGCAAAAATTGGAACGAATCGCCAACAACATTGTCGTTAAGTCCTAGTAAATCCGCACTTTTCCTCTGCTGGTGAAATGAAAATTCCGTACGAGTTTGTGTAAATAAACAGAGGAGTTGAAATCACCCATTGATTGAGAGTGCTCGAGCGCCGAAGTTGATCCACTGCTCAACAATTTCTCCTCCACGTAAAAGCTAGTGCTGACAGCCACGAATATATCTGTCAAAATATCGAAAGCTGCATTCAAAGATCTTTAGCTATTGCGATTTTTCCACTTTTATTAATTTTATCAATTCACAAATTAATTCAGTAGTGAAGTGGACAAACAGTTTAAGTCAGTTCCATTCTAGCGCCAGTTCTCGATGAATATCTCAAATTCTAAAGGAGTGACAAAATTTTCGTAAAAATCTTTTTTGTAGAGAGAAGTGAAGACTGTATCGAAAAAAATTCTTACAAAAATTTCGCTATCTTTCGTAACCCGTTAGCACTCGCCCCATTTCACCGAGAATCTTTACTCGCGCCAGGAGAGAATCTCTGGCGCATTGCGCGCACACTCGCGCTCGATAAAATATTTTTTTATATTTTATTGAAACACGCCAGACGGTTTTCATTGACCTCAGAGGAAAGAGGAATAACTGCTTGAGGCAATCAAAAAGTTTCAGTCCAAAATCTCAATTTTTTTATTATGTTCCCTATACCCTGAAAATTTTTTCAAGAGAAAGTCATGTACACTGATAGACTGATTCATTTCAGCAGCGAAGTGGTAAAGCGCTATAAGTCAATTTTGACTATTGAACAGGTTTCAATGAATATCTCGGAGTCTAAGGGAGATAGCAAAATTTTTATTATAACATTTTTTATAGAGCCGATTGAGAATTACAACAAATGTAATTAAGAAAATTTCGGTATCTCCTTTAGATTCGGAGATATTCCTCAACAACTCAAGTGGAAGATGAGTCGACTTGAACCGGTTGACCACTTCGTGTTTCGGTTTCGTTTCATTAAAAATTCAATGAGTCATTAAAATTTCAGAAAACGTCAACTGTCCATTTTGCCCCACTTGGAATTTCCAGAGAAAAGTAGAAAAGAATGATAATTATAACTCTGGAGAGAATTTTTTTCCTCGTGAATTCGATTGTTAACAAATTTGTAAAACTTCTTAGAAATAATCTGGCGCATTTACTCCGCATATCAGTCTGTTAACGCGGGGCGGGCGTTTGTCGGTGATTCTGTTATCCAAAAGTAACCGGGATAAAGATAATGTTTGAGTATCCCCAGACCAGCAATCGTTGTTCAAACTCCTTAACAACTCCAACACTGACTAAACAATTTCCCGAGGTAGGGGGAAAAAACAGCTCGCCGCAATAAATCGCATGACTCGTTTGCAGAAACGAGTAATCTGGCATACATCTGGAGGAAAAATTCCAGTTGCTGGGAGTCACGGTCTATTCTCGAAAAAAAAAAAAAAAGAAAAGAAAGGAGAGGCACCTTTTCTGCTCTGTTACGTAGGTGTATACCTGCCCAAGGAGCTTTAAATCTTGGGGGTCAGGTAGAACCTTCAGAAAAACCCGACGACTTTTCACTGTTGCGTGGTGGATGACAATGGGTGGAGAAATACCTGGGGCAGGTTTTAAAAATCACATGTTCTGTTGTTGGATGGGGAAAAACGTGGTCAACACGTGGAGATTTTTCGAACCTTGGGAAACTTCAACATCTGAGGATAAATACGATTTTTTTTACTTTTTTTAGCACTCCAGGAGTTTTGAGAATTATTGGCATTTACAAACAGGGATCCCCATCAATATTAAATTTCTGTAATATTGCGAGGATTTGACCCTTACATTTTTGAAGGTTTAAAATATGTTGATTCAATTTTTCAAATAATATAATATTAATAATCAGATTTTTTACGAATAATGATATATTTAAAATTTGTTAATATGAAACTGTAAATTTACTACTAAGTGCATAATTCAAATTTCTTGAAAGGGGATTTTCGATTACACAAATAATTGTCAATCTTCCCACCCCAAATTATTGATTGATGAAATAGTTGAAAATTTGAATATTTGAATTAATGATACTTAAGTAGTCAAAAAATTTCAAGAGTGATGTTATTTAATTAAGCGCTGGAAAAGTAGTCGTTATAAAATATTACAAATTTGGCTATCCCTGTTTACAAATATTGATGATAATTTGAAGATAGCGATGTGAAGGATTTTTTAATGATGATGCTTTTGATCAATTCAATGATTTTTCATTGAATTTGAACGATTTTTTAAAACTAAACTTTGAGAAAGAAAATTGTGAATATTTGTTTAAGAGTTCATTAGAACATTTTGCAATGATTGCCTTCTTTTTAACCCTAGATTGATCATTCCGTTATTCTGACTCTCATGACCCTTATTTTGATCCTTAAAACCTTTCATTTTGGAGTCTTAATTTCGAGTACGAAATTTTTATCACCAAAAGTGGATTTGGATTGTTATAATATAGAGAGATATTCGGACGATAAGTGGCAGGTTATGGCGAGTGTGAAGTTTGCTGCACGAGCCGAAGGCGAGGGCTGCCCTCCCAAGGGCCACAGAATACTTTTCGGACCAGTGTCGAACCCTATTTTTCATCACAATGTATGAAAAGTGGAATTTTACGCACAAGTGATGAATTATACTAACTACGCATCCGATTATGTTGTTATCGACCGAATTTGGACTAGTATTTTGCAATCTCACCAAATTGCAGCTGATATTCAATGATTTTCGTCGTCTTTTTCCAGATTTTGAATTCAAAATCCATTCTCAGAAATTCAAAAGTCATGCAATTCACAACTCAAAATTTTCCAAGAAAATCAATTGGTTGTGGAAAATTTTACGGAACTGTCACGGAATTTTTTCAGAACGTTCCATAATTTTGATCTGAACCTCCTGTGAGAAATTACAATACCGTCACTTAAATTTTCTGAGTCGATTCCGTAATCGGTGAGCGAATTGGGAGTTCCGTCATTTTTACTGAATATTTCTCTCCGTATGAATTGAATTGAATTTTTGAGTTCATTTCCCAAGATATTCACTCACTGTCCTCGAATGGCCATTTTTGGAGACCGTTATTTTGTGATATGTATATGAGCAAAGAACTGTAATCCGAGAATCGAGGGGTTGATTCAGTACAATACCGCTGTGCATATTGTTTTTTTTGTTCCTCCGTCCTCTTTCACATCTTTCTTGCTTTGTGAGAAACTGAGCAGACAGTCGATGCAACTTACCACCACCCCCTGAGCGTCATTCGGTTACAGAGGGGTACACGGGGGCGCACGCGCCAGTCTCACCGACTTCCTGCCATCCGCCTTGCTTCCGCTATAGGCCCCCCTTTTTTTCGTATCCCCAGGCTATGCCCCAACATTCAACTTCTAGGCTAATGCTCTTTATTTTTAGAATTTCTTTTTTCAGAAGTTCCTCTCCTTTCACAATTTTTCGGTTGCTCGGAATAATTTCTTTTCATTGTCCTGAAATTATCTCGGTAAAGAGTGGGTTTAGGAGAAAATGTTGTTAAACCTTCTTTCTGGAGAATTTTCTCAGCTACAAAAAAGGTCTAGGGACTTGTCTTCCTCAAACTACTCGATAACGAGATAGAGTTGATTTAATGATTCGGTGTTTTCCAAATATTTTATGAAGTACAAAAGTATAACGTCCTTGGATGGGTTCGATTATCACGGAAAGGAGTGGGTTTAGAGGAAAATGTTGCTGAACATTTTTTGTGGAGAATTTTCTCAGCTACAAAAAAGGTTGAGTGAAATTTTCTCCTAAAACCCCTCATTAACGAGATATTCCCGATCTAAAGATGCATGTTTTTCCAAAACTTCATGAAATACAAAAAAATTGAGTTCACTGCTGTTAATCGTTTCATTAATCAGTGTTCGACGATAATGATAATCGGCTCTTCCCCCAGACGATTCTAAAAATTTCACACTTGTCATTGATAATAGATAACAATTCAAAACTAAAATACAGACATTTCAGTCATTTAAAGTGCGATTTGAGGGCTTTTCGATGCTGATCATTAAGAAGACCCTCGGAATCACCGAACGGCGTATCGTCCTCGTCGTGGCCCCGTGAATAAATTCTCGAGAATCCGGGATGTGCAGAGGCCCTTACCACCGAGGAAACGGAGACACGGTTCGTTTGGTCACCGGGCGCACAACCCGATGCGCTGGCGATAGGACCACACCGGGGATTTTATTATACGGGCTGTGTACTGTGCATCCTTTTACCCTGTTTGTCAGGGGGGAAACAAGGCTGACGATTAATTTCAATCAAATCTGGGAGATATTCAATCCATCAATTCATAACGAATTAATTCCACCCATGAGTTTCATGATTTTTTTCTGGAATATGTCAATTTTTCAGTCTTTATTCATTTTATTTATTTATTAGGAAATTAGTTACAAAGATGAAATTATCTCGCAGTTATATAGTTAGAATTTCGTAGCATGAATTCATATAATTAATTATTAATTATATAAATTTAGATTTTTTTAACTATTATTATTTTTATTAGTTCACTAACAACAATTTGGTCCATAAGATTTTTTCCATTTGTTCTTGAGTCATTTTTTATCAACTTTGGACAATTTTTTCGATACAGCACTCACAGAAAATCATTAATATTTGTTTAAAAGTTCATTGGGTTTGCCGGGGAGATATTCGATCCATCAGTTCATAACAAATTAATTCCATCGATGAATTGCGTGATTTTTTCCTGAGAAATGTAAATTTTTCAGTTTTTATTTATGTATTAGGAAATTAGTTATAAATGTCAAATTATCTCGCAGGTGTCGAGTTAGAATTTTATAATATGAATTTATATAATCAATTATTAATTATATAACTTTTGATTTTATTAATTATAATTATTTTTATTAGTTCATTAACAACAATTAACTCCATAAGATTTTTTCGATTTGTTCTCGAGTCATTTTTTATCAATTTTAGACAATTTTTTCTACAAAGCCCAAGTAATTTTTTCCAAAATGCAGTTTTAATGCCGTTAATTACCCCTCAATAAAAAACACTATCTCTCATTACATAAAATGATTACCGCATGCGTTGGTCGATGTCCGTATCGGGTGAACAATAAATGTGAATATTGCACAATTAAATAATCCCGTATTTAAAAAAAAATAACAACAGAAGAATGGACATACAAGGGTGCACGGTGAAGATAACTGTGTTACGCAAGGAGGATGCGTTTTCATAGGATACCATTCACCTCGGAAAAGGAAACAAGCCTCCACGGTGCTGTGCACATACTTCCCATCGGGCGTATCCAAAGACCCCTACCCGCCTGACAAACCATCATAAAATCACAAATCTAAATTTTCTCTATTCTAAAAACAACGGGGGGAAAATGGAACACGTGGGCACTTCGCTCCGAGGGGTTACGCGGGCGTTTCCTTGATCGCGGGTGGGACGGGTGGTGGGAGGCGGGAGGATCACGTAAGTGAAATGCTGGTGTGTGAAAAGCCACTCAACGAAACTGTTGTAATTCTGTTTTTTTCCTTCCGAGCACGGAGAGAAATATTCAATAAAAATTACGTATTTTTTCCGTAATTCCGGAGCGAAATGTGGATGTAGAAAATTTTACAGAAATGTCACGGAATTAGTGATAGGCATATCAATCACACGGAGAGAAATATTCAATAAAAATTACGTATCTTTTCCGTAATTCTGGAGCGAAATGTGGTTGTAGGAAATTTTACGGAACTGTCACGGAATTTTTCCGGAGCGTTCCGTAATTTTTATCTGAATCTCTTGTGAAAAATTACGATACCGTCACTTAAATTTTCTGAGTCGATTCCGTAATCGGTGAGTGAAGTGAGAGCTCCATAATTTTTACTGAATATTTCTCTCGGTGCAATCATAATTACCGTTAAATTGCGAAATTGTCTATTTTTAACATAAATTTTGAAAATTTTAAATATTAAAGTAACCATCAATTTGTACATTTATATTTCGAAATATTCTATCAATCAATAGTTTAGGTAGGAAGATTGAGGATTATTTGGATAATCGAAAATCAAGTACCTAAAGTTAGAATTCAGTAGTGAAGTGGTAAACCGGTATAAGTCGATTTTGACTATTGCCCAGTTTTCAATGAATATCTCAAAATCTAAGGGAAATAGCAAAATTTTTGTTGTAACCTTTTTTGTAGAGGAAATTGAGAGCTACAAAAAAGGAGATTACAACAATTTCGCTATTTCCCTTAGATTCCGAGATATTTATTGAAAACTGGCCAATTGTCAAAATCGACTTATACCGGTTTACCACTTCGCTACTGAATTAACTTGTGCTGATAACATTCAACTAAGTTGAAAATCTGATATAATTAGGTAAAAAGAAATGTTATTCAATTTAATAAAATAAAGTAAACAAAAAATTATACATGATATAAGGAAATTATGTGCAAAATAAACATTCAAGAAATTATTGGAGATTCAAAGTAGTCGTGTTACGATTTCGGAATTTCAATAATTTTTTATGTCCATTACTCCTGGCTTATCTTTTCCGATAAAAAAACATGAAGCCAAACAAATGTTACGGAAAGTCATCACCCAATATTGACTCTGTTTGAGTTCACAAAAATTCTATAGTTCAAAGCCGGAAAGCCTGAATTTTGAACGATTCCGAGTTTTCAGAGTTTGATCGGCCCCCGGGCTCCATATGTCGTACTCCCTCGACGTTGAATTCTCATTCCCACCCGCATGGGAGCAGTGTCTCCCGGAGCTAAAGCTAAAATAATCGATTCTCACAACCATATCCACAAATTCTTGAAAAATTAAAATAATTTGAAATTCATACGAAAATAAAACACATGGGGGTGCCTTCATAATTCTCTAAATCCGTTTCACATCATTTGTATTAAAGTTCAACAATTATTCTGTAGAATGATCCCTCAACAATTTCAATGAAAACTTCACACAAAATATGATTTAATAATTCAGATAATTTAAATATCACCAATCATCATTAGTAGATGATATAAAGCGGACGGGAATTTCAAAAAATAAATAATTGTCTCGTGATGAGTTGAAAAATTAACTAGAAAATTATCTAGAAATTGACGAATCCGAATATGAAAAAAACTCATACAAAAAAATTGAAAAGTTCAATCTTAAAAAAATTAAATAATTCCATACGGATTCATGAAGATTTAATGAAAAATAGAAAAATTGCCTAATTGACAAATGAGAAAAATTTGAAAAAATTATTTAATAAGAATAAGAAAAAATATATTGAAAATAGATGAATTAACAAATTGAAAATTTCATTCTTAAAAAACTTGAAATGAAATCTCGTGAAACATGAAAAAAAATTTACTGAGCAATTCATGGATTTCAAAAATAAAGCGAAACATTTTGAAATGACACAAAAACCGTCGATGAATTTCCCAATAATTCATCCCCAAAAAAATTAACATAAAAACGTTATCAAGCAGGTGCAACCCGGCCATAAATAACATCCCAAAATTCCCAAATCGAAAAATCCAAAGAATCCAAAGACCTGTCTAAAAAACTGATACCAAAGAAAAATGAAGAACTAGAAAAATAAAATAAAATGAAATAAAATGAAGAAAAATTGAGAAAAAAATTAAAAAATGAAACATCTCCAGAGAAAAATCAATAAACCCCAAAAGAAACCAACGCGGTTGTTGACTAAAATAAAACCGAGAGGACAAATGAACAAATTTCAAGACCAACTTCAAAAACTGAAAAAAATTGATACAAAAAAAAATTGAAAAGTTTTTCAAAAAATTCCAAATTCCACAAGCAGTCACGAATATTGAATGCCAAATAGAAACATTAACAAATTGCCAAATGAGAATAATTTAAAAACCATTTAAACAAATACAAAAAATATATTAACAATGAAAAAAAAAAGCAAGAAATTAAAAAAATGAAAAATATGAAAATTCGATTCTTAAAAAACTTCCACTAAAATCTCACGAAGCATGAAAAAACGAGAAATCCATGAGTTTCAAAACAAAATTTTTAAAAATGCAAATGACCCAAAAAAATCATAATAAAAGCGTTAAAAAGCAGGTTGCACCAGCCGGGTGTAGCGGTGCCATAAACAACGTCCCAAAACCCGCGGAAAAATTCCCAAACCAAAAAATCCCAAGAATCCAAAACCTGCCATCGCCTGAGAACGCCGAATCCAAAAAATCCTATCTCAAAAACCCCTAGCGCCTCAGCATCAGTCCCCTCGGCAGGCCCGGTGCAAGAGGCCCCGTCCAGGTAAGGGCAGCTGTCCACCAGGTGCCCCGTTTCCTCCCCTATTCCAACTCCCCTCCCCCCCTGCCGACACAACCCGTAACATTGTGGGGAAGCGCGTGCGCGCATTTGCTCCCCTTCCCCCTCCCCCGCCGGAAAGCCCAACTGGAGGGGATAGAGCAACAGCACCGAGAATCAACCATTCACCGGATTGGTCGTTGGCTCGCGCGCGCCTCCAAGAAACCCCGATGCACGTCAACTGAATCCTCAGTCGACCCTGGGCGCTCTCGTAGGAGCAAACCCAGCGCTCTAACCTCCAAAAAGAAATTGGGATTAAAGTTTTCACCCCTCACGTGTCGCGCCAATTTGAATGTTCCGGGGCATTCGCACTCGATCGATTGATTCTATTGATTTTTACGGAGGTAGATGAGATAAAATAGTCGAAATAAATTGGATAAAGTATATGGAATAAATTGGATGAAATAGATTAAAGGGAATCAAGTCAGATAAACGGAACCAATAAACTTGAGTAAAATTAATCAGTGCTGAAGTGAACAGATTAATCGTGTTGTGCATCAGTTGAACATTAATTCCTCATCTCGAGGCGGGAAAAAAAAAACCAATTGCGGCTTTTTCAGTACAACCCACCCGGTCACATTTATGGGGGTGGTAGGCGGAGAGTGCGCCGTCAAAGGTACCGGCGGCAAAAGCCATTCCTGTCACTGCTGCAGTCGTGTAACAAGTGACGTTGGACCGAGCGTTTTATTATCACAACATAATCGAGGAAATTATCGTGTTGATAAGGAGGGCTTCGAGGGGGATTTACCGAGTCCAAGTGGCAAAAACACCGGGGGTGACAGTCATATTCTGGCGCCGTTGAGGAGCAAGATGAGGGTGCTGAAGAAGTTGAAGAAGAAAATGGGATTAGGTGAGAATTATTGGAATTGGATTGTTTTAGTTTTTCGATTTTTCGAGGGTTGGCGGGCGCATGGAGTGGGGGGATCGATCCGTTTGGAGAGGCTCGTATTGTCTCGCGTGGCAACCCCTTCAGGTACCCGGAAACTAACTCCGATTTTCAGTGATTCAATTTCCAGCCTCGAGGGCGCTACGGGAATCGATAAATGAAGTTATGAGAGGGGGGGGGATTCAGCAGATGCACAATGGGGTTTTTATGGGGTGAAGGTATTTCGGGGGGTTGGGGAGGGGCGAGATTATTTGTAAGGGTTTTTGTCAGCTACAGAAAATTTTTGAACAGGAATTTCAATTGCTCTCATGAATTTTTAGATGTTTTGCGAAAAGTAAGAAGGGAAATTCAACAATTGGATTGAGGGGTGGGGGACTTTTTTGGAAAGATTATTGGTAGTTGCAGTTTTTAAACAAGAATTTTAATAGCTCTCGGAAATTTTTAGATATTTTGCTAAATGTAAGAAGAGACATGGAACAATTCTGGGTGTGAGGGGGAAGGGGGGGTTGTGAGGATTTTTTTGTAAAGATTCTCGTCAGCAGCAGAAAATGTTTAAACAAGATTTTCAATTGCTCTTGTAATAATTATTTGAAAATATTTTCCAAAATTTTTACATATTTTGCAAAAAGTAAGAAGAGAAATTGAACAATTCTGGGTGGGGGGGAGGTTGTGAGGAATTTTTTGTAAAGATTATTGTCATAAATTTTTAGATATTTTGCGAAAAGTAAATAGAGACTGAAAAATTCGATGATTTGAAGTCAATCTGGAATTTTGTTTTTATTGAGTATATTAAAATTTTTATGATAAAATTCCCTGTAAAATGATAAAAATTTTGCTATTTCTCTTGGATTTCAAAGTAATTAGCGAAAACTGATTAGAAAAATTGTGAAATTCAAATGGTTTTATTAAATTTAGAGTTTTCTCCTCCTTAAATATCTCAGGATTGCAAAGAGATACCGGAATTTTCCTTAAAACCATTTTTAGCTGACGAAATTCCCTACAAAAAATATATCTATGAAAACCTCTCCACCACCCATAGATTTCTAGAAATTCAGCAAAAACTATCTAACGAAATTTCAAAATTCCATGAATTTCCCTTCATCTCAATTTCAATATTTTAACTTCGTTATTTTTAATCCGGTAAAACGCGTCCTCCTCCCCCTTATCCCCAGCTATTTTCCAAAAACTAATCAATAAAAATTCGCATCTCTTGGATTCTTCTCTCACTGCTATTATAATATGAATTGCACAATATCTCATGCACAATCTCGACTCAATGCCTCTTCATTCCACCCCGGTAACGAGGGTCTATGCGCTCCCACCCCTGCGCCCTTCCCTGCCCTCCCCTCGCCCCTCCTTTCTCTATTGTACGGAAGGACCAGCTGTTCCACCGTCTTCTCCCTCAATTTTTTCTTCCCTCTTCCACGTCTTTTCTCCCCCGATGCATCGACCCTGCGGAAGGAACAGCTGATGCACCGGGTCCTGCCTTTAAAATTGTGAAGACTCTAGGGTACGGAACAATACGGGGGCGGAGCCGTTCCCAGAGGATCTATTTTTATATATTTTTTTATTTCATACTGGGGGTAACTTTTGGACTTCAGGGGGAAATAGAAAATTGAGGTTTGCGTGACATTTTTTTGTATTGAAAAGTTTTGTAAGATATTGTGCACCCACATTTTTTCATTCTCAAGGATGTTTTCTCGGAAATTTTTGAACCCGTGATCCTATATTACAGACGATTGTCTTATTTTTTATAAATTTTTGAAATAAAAAAAATAGGTTTTAACATTTTTTATGCCATTTTGTTCTATGAAAAAATTATAAAAAATATTAGATATATATTTTTCTCTATTCTATTTTAAACAGATTTTTTTCCCCGAAATTTTTGACCCTCGTGACCCTGTAAAACCATTGATTTTCCGTAATTTTCCGAAATAAAAAATACGTTTTTGCAATTTTCACGAAATTTTTAATTTTCTTCTCAACGAAAAAAATTAATAAATAATGAATAAATACATTTTCTCGCGGGGAATTCAAGTTTTGCTCATATTTTCCAATTTTTCGGAATAAAAAGAAAGCATACTTAATTCTTTTTTCATTAAATTTTCGTATTTTTTCCATTTTTATTTTTTCACGGAAATTTTTTTTTGAGGGAAAAATAGAACTCTCTACACTGACTCAAGACACCAGTCACCGCTGTGACGTCACAAACTCTCGTGGAATATCGCCCGCGAATAACCCGTCTTTGTTCCCACAGGCGCCGTTTCACCTAACCGGTTTTTCCCTCCGTCTTTTTTGCCACTCTGTTCACTCTATGGGTTTATGCATCAGCTGTGATACACCGTTGAATCATCGGGAAGTAACAAACAATGAGATTCATTTATTCGTTCAATGGGAAATCTTCATTAATTAGGAAGGGTGATTTATGGAAATTGATGTTTTACGATCGAGAAAATATGAAAAAAAACCTGTAGGATCATTAATTTCACTAATGTACGAGGTAATTACGTCGTGAATTGAATATAATATTTTTTACATTATTTTTCATGTTATCATAAAAAATCCTTCAATTTCATACAAATTAAGTATTTTCACATTTTTATAATTACGGGACAAAATGAGTTTTTTAAAATGAAATCTGCATGGTTTTGTTAGATTTTTCGACTGAATTTCATTGAAAAATTTTTTTTTTCGTTTCATAAAAAATTGTTTCACTGATGTAAGAGGTAATTACATCATGAATTGAATAAAACATCGACTTTTCCATTTTTTAATGCGCAAATAGAAAATACTGATTTACGATTCATTTTTAAAAACTACCCATTTTGCCCCAATAGTTTTCAAAACAGGAGAACTTTCTACTTTATGAAATTCAATAAATAAATAAATTAATTAATTAATTAATCTCGCCAAAAAACACAAGCCATTTTGCCCCAGTAGCTTTCACAACAGGAGGAAATATTTTACTTTATAAAAATTCAGTAAATAAATTAATCAATTCATTAATTAATTAATCTCTCCAATAAAATACTTAAAAATGTCAAATTCCTGAAATTCTTCAAAATAAAAAACCCATTTTGCTCCATTATATCTTAAAATTATCAGCAAAAAATTTCAATTTCACAAAATCATTCTTTTCCCCTTTTCTATAAATACGGGGTAAAACGGATGACCTTTTTAGGAATTCTTCATTATTGTTAAAAAATTTTCTCCTGAAATTCACTGAAATATTCTTTATATTTCATAAAAAATTATTACATTTTTTTTCACTCGTTTTTATTTCATGATAGAAGTATTATACGAATTATTCAACTCGAGTGAGTACAAAAGAGCCCCTGCGTTTGATAATTACCACCCAAGACCTAGCGTTATAAGTACGACACATTGCGTTGGCCAGAGACGTGAGAGGGGCGAGGGAGAGGGAGAGGTGGTAAGTGTATTAAAATAGAAAACCCATTGCCCCGTGGTTAATCCAGGAAATGGAGCAGCATCCCATCCCCAGTGGCGAAGCACAAGCCAGAATAAATAACAATTCCAGACGATTCATCCTTCGGAATTTCTTGGGAGTTAGTGATCTTGATGGGCTCATTCTAATTCTTGAATTCGTTGAACTCTGACCGGAGTCAAACGAACGGAAGAGGCCATTTCTCGCCGGCGGTGGGGCACCTTTCAGATATTAAACGAGAAAAAAAAAGGATAATGAGGGGCTCAAGTACCCGCGGCCCACGTGCAATTGAACTTGTTTCTTTCATTGAGACATGCTTCATTGAGCGAATGAGACGTGATGATTCAATTATCTTGGTGAATGTTAGACAAGGGTCAAGTGGCGAAAAAAATCCAGGGGACGCCCACTATTCTTTTTTTTTTTGGAGTTATCTCGCACTTAATTGGAGGAGTGGGGGTTTTTGAATGGAGTTTGTCGTTTTTTTCTGCGAAATAATTTTCTCTAGGGGAATTGAAGTTTTTCGTGACATTTTTTTCGATGAAAGAATTATAAGAAATGTCGAACACGTTTTTTTTCTCTTTTCTGTATCTAACCAATTTTATCCCCGGAATTTTTTGAGAATTTTACAAGTTAAAAAAACATTAACAAAAACTCCGCTGTCTCTCGTGGATTCCGAGATATTTTCAAAAAGCTAAATCTCAAATTCAATTTACTCCCCAGAAACTAATCCAAAACAATCTTCTTAAATCTTCAATACCTCCAAGACAAATCTTTCGATTTTCAAAAATCAAAATTCATTTTAAAATATCCAAAAAACCCCAAAAAATGGCATCAAAATTTTCTAAATTCACTCAGCCAATCCCTCACAATTGCCCGCAGAACCCTCTTAATTTTCCACATTCCAAGCGCAGTACACTTAATTCACCTTCCATTCCTCAAAACCCCCCGAATTCCAAGATTCGCTCATTAAAAACCCGTCCACGAATGATTAAAAAACCGAACAAAGAAAGAGGAGGAAACCCGTACGGAAGTCGGGTTGCGCAATAGTCATTCGACCTCGTCGAAATAAAGAAACTAACACGGAATGATCCCGAGAATAAAAAACCAGAAAAGAAACATGCCAACACGGCTTGAAATTCAAGACGAATTCTCGTCAAAAGTGGAATAAAACATCTCGAGGTAATGAAAACGTTCGCGTGTCCACGAAAATTGTTCTGCCGGCTGGAGATCATCAGTCAGTATCGGGTGAAAGTGGCCATCGTGTGAATAGAGAATAGAACTCATGAGATGGCCCGGAATGTAATGGTGTTTTCGGTTGGCAGGGAAACGCCGAGAGCCGATCGATAGAGCCACTGTCCCAATACAAACGTTCCCATGCGAACAACCCCGGTATCTCCATGGGGTGGAATATGGCTGGACGCAAAATGACATTCCGCAGGGCCTCAGGTGCTTGGGATATGCAGTGGGCTAGATAACTCGGGATGATTAATCGAATCACGAAATTCAGGGAATTGTTGAATTTCTTGGGTGAATGGGGCATTGTTGAAAGTCGTTGCACAATTGTTCAGGTGAAAAAACTGTATTTTCACTTCATCATCATTAGTTGAAGATGATGAATAGATTCTTTATTCGAAAATTGCCAATTGTTGCCATGAAAATTTAATAACATCAGTTTATTTATTATAATTGATGGAGTTGGTGGACACACTCCTTTTTTTTTTTTAATAGTATTTTGCCGTCTCAACAAATTAATTAAGGATAAGATAAACCCATATTCCACC
Source organism: Diachasma alloeum (assembly GCF_001412515.2). Lineage (NCBI taxonomy): Eukaryota > Metazoa > Arthropoda > Insecta > Hymenoptera > Braconidae > Diachasma > Diachasma alloeum. The sequence continues at coordinate 162,859 of NW_021680493.1, read as the reverse complement.
TCACCTCATTTAAACCAAAGAAAATAAATATTATAGATAGTCAATATCAAAGACCCACGATCAATCATTAATGAATTTCATTCTCCAAATTTCCCAAATTTTTCATTCAGGTATCGAAGTAGCCTTTTTTTTACATCCAACAAAAATCGAACACAAAAAACTCTACTTGTAAAGTAAACTCGAGAAGCAATAATGGACCAAAAGTTTATATACTGTAAACAATACTCTTCATAAAGTTTTTTGATACTGGTTTTTAAGATATGTATATATGTAGATACTGACTATTTTTTCTGTGAATAAACACTGTTGAAAAAAAATGGAAAATGGGTGGACGCAAAATGATATTTCGCAGGACCTCAGGTGCTCGGGGTATACAGTGGGCTAGATCTTTCCATTAGAAATTCATTTTAAAAAATCAATGAAAATAATTGATAATAATTTTTTTTTAATCCTACCCTATTTTTTCGAAATTCAAATTCATCAAAAGTTCATGCAATTTTTATTATTTATTTATTATAGGGTAAAGTAATTCATCACAAGACGATGTATTCAAATTCTCCTCTCGATTTTTCTTCAAATCAATAATTTGAGAGCAGTTCCCATCGATTCCCCTACACCCCAAATTTTCTCCCGTATAAAAACCCAAACACTTCTATTTTTTCCCCCGAAAACCCAAACCTCATCAAACGGAAAATCCTATGCTCTCGGGAATGACAAAAACATCTCTTTGTCCCGAGCAACAGGGGGATACGAATCTTCCGATTTTCGTTAGAAAATACGCTAAAAACCATAAAAAATATGAAGTCCCCTTTTTGAAAACATCATCCTAAAAATAAAAAGATTGCAATTTTCTGAGGATGTCGTCGTTTTTCATTAAAAATTTATAACAGATCAACACTCTCACTTGAAAATAATTTTTTTTCGAAATCCTAGCCAACATTTCAGAAACTGTAATTTACCAAAAATTCATACAATTCATCACAAATAAATTTATTAAAATTTCTCCCCTATTTTCCTTCAATTTAATTTCCAAATTTAATCATAAAAAATCTCCAAATCTATAATTCGAGAGCACCTCCCTTCCACTCCCCAATCCCCCAATTTTCTCCCGTGTAAAAATCCAAATATTTCCATGTTTTCCCCGAAACCCCAAAGCTCATCAAACGGAAAATCCGATGCTCCCGGGAATGACAAAACCATCTCTTTGTCCCGAGCAACAGGGGGATACGAGTAAAAAGAGCGAAGCCCTTCAGCTTTCACGATGGAGTGGGGGGGCAGAAGGGGCCAGGTGGTGCACGACCGTTGGACGGGGGCTGCTGGCCCACATACAGCCAGCTCCAAATGTGTGTGTATCATCCCCTTTCCGTTCTCGCCAGCTGCAAGCGCCTTCCCGAACACCTTAAAAATCCCCATCAATGCGACAAATAATTCCCGATAAATTTCCAAAATGATTGGAATTATCTCAAGACATTGACCAGAGACAACACCCGCCCTCTTATCGCTATTATCTCTGATGCAATGGAGAAGGGAAAGGACGCGTGCACCACGAGTTGTACACAATGGAGAGCAATGGCGGGGCAGTCTTGGGGCGGTGGCGGACGCTAGCAGCTGCCACTGGGCCCCCGTTCATGTTTCGCTTCTGCTTGAGACCAGTCGTTCCACTGGCGTCTGGCGTGACTCACGTTTACGGAAACACTCGCCACGCTTTTTTTTAAATACCGAATTCTCCATTGTTTTTATCGGTTTTTCACCGATTATTCGATGACATTACCGTGATCTGAGGCGAGTTGGGAGGTGAGGGATTCCCCTGGAGTTCTGCGACGACGCAGTGGGCGAATTTTTCGGGGTGAGGGTTGGTGGGATCGTTGCGCGCGATTCGGGGGGCGCTATTTGAATTCGAGAATGTCGCTCGAGTTGACCAGGTATCGGAGGCCACCCTTGACCGTTGGGAGGGCCACTAGGGTCGCTAGGTTGAGATTGTCTGGTGTTATTGGTGAGTTTTTTTCGTAAATTATGAATTAACCCGAATTATTAATGCATTAATTAATTTTGCTAATTCATTCTTCGTCGGTTTTTCATTCATTTCATGATGTCAATTATCAATTCATTTCGACAATCAATTTTGTTCGTTAATTAGATTTGTTATTGATTTTAGGAGATTAATTATTAATTATTAAACATTAATTATTATTTATTATTGTTATTTATTATTGTCTTTGTGATTGTTATGTTCCGAGTTATTTCATTTAATGACGTTAATTACCAATTAATTTCACCAATCAATTGTTATTTGTGAATTCGGATTTTTATTCATTTTATGAGATGAATTATTAATTATTACAAATTCATTATTATTTATTATCATCTTTGTGATTATTATTTCACTAATTAATGCCACGTATAATCACATATGATTAATCAACTTCCGGACTGAACCGTTGAAAATTTTTCTTTGTGGTTGAGAGCTCGGAGTAGGTAATAGTGTATATTCTTGGGGTTTAGTTCTTTATTTTTAGTCGAGCACATCTCGACCCCACGGACCGTTAAGATACGTGCGAGACGACAGATGTGGATATACAACAGAGACGTTGGCATATACCACCCTCGCACTGGGATGTGGATGCTGTTTGGGAATGGTTGGCAAGTGGATTTTTTTCTCCCAGGGGGTGGAGCTCGTTTGAGGGGATTGTCATGGGGAGTTAAACCGCAGGGAATTTCGCAGTTGTTCGCGAAAATTGAAGGATGTTTTTCTTTGATGGGGGGGCTTGTTTTTTTGGTGATGGAGGGGGGAGGGGGGGGGGTAACGAGAGCTGTTGGATTGTAATTTATTGTTATTTAGGGTCCTTAAATTTTTGCATTATAATTTTTTTTGAATTCTTATGTTTAAACATTTTTTTTTGAACCATTTGGTTCGGGGGAGTACGTCTAAAAAACTTCGTCACAGAAACCTGGTTAAATCAACTTTAAGAATGTCGATTTTTGGTTAATTCAACTTTAGTCAAATTGAACATTTGTCATTTGCAATATTACGTTATTGTTTTTTTCTAATTTGTTATTTTTCTGTGTGGATATTCATTAAAGTGGTATTAATGCCCTATTTTTGTGTTTTTTGCAGTATTTTCCTGGAGTTTTTAAGTTCTAGTTCACCTTTTTTGACGAATTTTTTTAACGGAAGTTTTTTAAACACGGAGTCGGGTTTAAGGAAATTTAATGGTCTTTGTAGATTACAATTAGATTTTTAAATCCTTTTCATCAAAACATCCATCAAATTTAATTACGTTTACTATCTGTTAATTATGCAATTATGTCCGAATCTAGTAATTTTCGCGGAAAATGCCAGGGGACTTCCTTGGAGGAAATTTCCTTAGTTATAAAAGAATACCGAGAAGCCAAAGGGGGAAAAAATAACTTCAGCGAAAAAAAAAAATTTCCGCAATTGAAAATTCAGGAATTTGAAAAATCTAAAATACCGGCAACACGCCTACAATCTAGGTACTCGTTTCATGCTCTGTAGTTAGCGGTTGGTATGCTACACGGATGATCCCCATAGGCGAGTTGCATAAGGCCCCCTTGCCCCCCTCCCCCCAAATCCCCAACACTAGTTGTTGGTAAAATAGGTGGTAGGAGAAGGGAAAACGGGGCCTGCACTGGGTTGAAGTATCAAACCGAAGGATATGCCCCGAACGAAACGGAATAGAAATAGTTGTGGAGTGAGAGGGACGGATAAATGAAGAGTGAGAGGGATTGAGGAGCGGCCCCGATCCTAGGGTACATAGGCGCACTTAGCAGCAAAGATCACGGCGTCGGCCGTGGGAAAGTGCGCCGCGTGTTTTGTAGTTGTTTTTATACATCTGTCTCTTTTCTTCATCCGTTAAGCGCTTTCGTTGAACAGTCTGGTGACTGGGATTGTGTTAAATGTCTTCAAACTTCCGCAGCAGATGAGGGAGACGTAGGAAATTCTCTCGAGGGTTGTTCTTTGTCTGTGGCTTGTCGTCCAAATTGACCCTGCTAAAGCCTCGATATCTCAGAGCTGAGCGATGCGATTTGAACGAGTCAGGTCTCATTTCAAAGTGTGGGAAAATACCTTGAAAATGGGGGTCAGTCGTCCAATTCGACTCTACCGATCGGAAGATATGGCAGGCTGAAGATGATCGGAATAATACGACTTGCGAAACATCATGACATTAAGATGACTTAACTGTATCCTCAATATCGTCTAATCAAATGATGCAAATCGAGCGAGTCAAGAGTAATTTTAAACCCTGAAAAAAGATGTTGGAAATGGCGTGTGAATCGTTAAATTCTACTCGGTGGATCTCGAGTTATCGTAAATTAAAAACCATTAAAACATCCTGACGTGCAAAAACCTCTTGAATTCATGGGAGAATGAATACTGCTAACCGCAAGAGCATCATTGCAGTCCCGCCTCTCGTCATCCCTTTGTGTCAATATATCTGGTGCAACAGCTTCAAACGAACTCATCGAAGGATCAGGTGGATTGGATCCCTCGCAAAGTCGAATGAAGAGGTACGAAAATATTCTCATAAAGAAAAGCAACTTGTGATGTGTGCCACGGGCTTCCCACGCGTGTCAGACAGAGAAGGATTACATGGAGGTATGACCAGGAGGCCTGCATGTAGCCGAGTTACCTATGATATTACGTAGAAAACGCGTGTATTGAGGAGAGAAGGCCAGCAACCCGCTGGGATGAGGTCGATTGCTTGTACGCCCCGACCGGTCAACATTGCACGAACAAAGAAGCCAATACTGAGTTTAGCAGCTGCAAGGAGAAAATCATAAGACAACACGATGAGAAAACAAGCTTTAGATGAAAAACAATCCCGTTAATTCGAAGGAAATGTCTTTTTTTGTTGGAAAATCTGACATTTTGGAAGTTTTCAAATCTGTCACTGGAAAAATGTGAAAGTTTTACACAGAATTGAATTGATTTTTTCGAAGAAATCTTCTATTTTGATAAAATCGGCTGTTTTATTTCGACCTTCGAATGTTTGTCTCAATGTTTCTAATTACATCAGTTGAAAGCTTCTATACCTTTCCCACGAGGGAGATGAATCATCTCTATGAACAATGACAACTATCTTCATGACCTCCAAAAACAATGAGTAGACAAAACTTTCCGGAAGAATGGGAACAGCGGAGTCAATACGCAGCATTGCAGCATGAAGAAGACAATCATAAGACAACATGAAGAGAAAACAAGCCTTCGATAAAAAAAAAATTCCCAATGCGAAACTGTTCTTTTGTTCAGAGCTTGACGATTTCGGAAGGTTTACATTCGGAAAAGAAGAACAATTGGCCATTTTGTCATTCCTTTGCAGACAAATATGAAAAGATCCGGATAAGATTGACCCAAACCCATCTTATCTTTCTCAATCTCTTCCCAAACCAAACAATGACATGACGAAAGATAGTTGCAGCGCAAAACCCCTCATTCCTCATCGATAAGATTGAAGCAAATCCATCTTATCTGTTGTAATCTGTTCTTAAACCAAACTAGGAACCAACGAAATCCCAAAAATCTCATACTTCTGGAACTTTTCGCTCCAGATACTCAATGACACAGTAACGAAAAGTAATATTCGCGAGACAGAAGTAATAACCCCGTGTTTATCTGAGCATTAATGCGTATCTGAGACGCCACTGCACCTTCGTCAAAGCCCCTCCAACCGTCTGTTCCCACAAGAGCGTAAAAAGTTTTTTCATTCTTCCTGATGACTATACCGTGTCAACGAGTATTTGGATCGATGGGTTGAATGCCCTTCGGCGGTTTTCACCATTGAGTTTAGAAAACGCGCTCAACTCGTCGTTTCGCCTGATTGAAGCTCAACTTTTGTCTATTCATTCTTCCTAAAGAACATTGTGAAGATAATTGTTGTTACATTGTCCCTGGGGGCGATCGATTCGACTTATTTGAGAGGTATGGAAGTTTCTCAGTGATGGGATTAGGAAGATCAGTCAGGTGAATTAATCAGAAATTTGAAAGAAGCCGGCGTTCTTCGAACTTTTCGTGCGAAAAGTTTTAAGAAAATCGCTAAATACGTTTTCCTAAGACCAAATGAAGGGTTTTGTGCTTAAAACATTGATAGATGTCATTTTTGTGATAAGAAGTTTCGTCACTTTCGTCATCTCATCAATCACAAGTCCGGATTAAGACACTTGAACACCTTCGATTTTCATTTTTCCATTTTTTCAAATATGAAGAAGGCTAAAATGAACTGTTTTGATCGACATTAATTCAACATTGGCAGAGTGAAATTCAATGATTTTTTTTTCAACTTGAAGGTATTTTTTCAACCTTTAAAATGAAACCTGACTCGTCCAAATCGCATCATTGGGTTAGGATACATCGATGACTTAAGAAGATCTTTGCAATCGCGAAGAGCTGTCTCCATTCTTTATGAAAATCGCAAAAGTAGATTTTCCAAGACTAAATAGTAGTTTATGTCCTTAAAACAATGACAGATGTTGTTTTCTCGATAAGGAGACTCATCGCTTTCGTCATCTCATCAATCACAAGTCCAGATCAAGACATCAGAAGAATTTCAAAGCTTACACAGAGTAATTAATCTACGAAAGACTGAGATGACCCGTTTTCAACCGTCAATAACTCAACATCAGTAGAGTGAAATTCAGTGATTTTCTTTTCATCTTGACGATTTTTTTTTCACTCTTCAAAATGAGCTCTGATTCATCCCAATTGCATCACTCGGTCAAGAGATATCGTTCTAAGAAGGTGATTTTTATTTCAAGCTGCAAATACGCCGCAGACATTGAAATCAACTCAAAGTATGCGAGATGAGTGAGCATTGACGATCAATACACCACCAATAATAATAAAAATTCATGCGAGGTCGGTCTGTGACGGGAGTAAACGACAAGCCAACAGCAATGTTACTTAACCGTGGGAAAATACTTGAGCGTACCGTTGGAAACGTTCTTTATCTCAACTACAGACGCCATTTGAACGTGTATTTTGCGTAGAAATGAGGTTTATTAAAATTTATAATTCCCCGACTACTTCTAATCTAGATGCGTTTGACAACCGGACAAGTTGTTAATTATTTCTCGTGTTAATTATCTCAGGTGAAGTCATTTCGCACTGATTAGATGGGAATTGTCCCGCTTCCGTTATTTCAGTTTTTTTTTTAAATTCCGGATGTAAATAGAACATCCTGAGGAACTCGATTGTTTCCAGAATCTGGTCTTGGATTTTGCCCTTGGGAAGAGAGCGTATCGCCCCGCTATGTGGAGGGAGTTTGCACTTCCGTCACGGCGCGTGTGGTTTCCGGTGTTTTCGCCCAGTGACAGGACGTTCAGACGCTCCTTCACTTGTACTGTACATGCATAATACTTTCGGGTTATTGATAGCTATCAGTGAGAATCTGACTCTCGTACCGGACGGACGGTCTTACATTTCCCCATTTCATGTTGGGTGATAATTATGAGGGTCCGACGGGTTCAAGCACTTTATTCGTCTGTTTATGGAGAATTTTGTGAGGAAATCACTTGAATTATTATTTTCTTTCATTTGTTGGTGGAGGAAAATTGAAATTTCGTGGAAACAAATCATGAAGTTTCGGTTTTTACTGGACATTTAGGGAAAGTTGACATTTTTGTGGAGCGAAACATGAATATTTGGAATCAAATTGCACGAAATTCTCAATTAATTACAGAATTGCATTCAATTAATTTTAATGGAATTACAAAAAATTACAACAATTAGATTGAAAAGAAAAATTGAATAAGTGAATTCAAGAATATATTGACCTGAATTTTCCTAATTTCTATCAATTTTCAAGACATAATTGACGGGAAATTGAAAATTTCAAGGAAATATGATAAAAAAATTTCAGTGACTGAATTTTACAGTTTTAATTTACTTTTACGTGAAATCTCAAGTTTTGAAAATTAAGTGGAATTCCACATTTTTTAGCAACATAGCAACAATATTTAATGTTTTTTTTATTTTCCTTGGCATATGTATCGTATTCGAGTTTTTACATACACATTTGCGGTTTCCTGGGCCGACTAACGCTTCAAGAGAAACCATGGAAAACCTTGGTCGACACGGGCGTCCAGTGATCGAGCTTCATCGGAGAATGTTTTTCCGAATACTTTTCCGATGACTCTCGGTGTCTAGACTTCCGTTCGACGGTTTACGAAAACTTAAAAATTCCAATTGCCCCAAGCTGGACTCGAACCCGCGCCATCGGGTCCCGCCGTCCGGCCGAGCGATTTAACCACTTCGGCCACCATCGCCGATCATCAATATTTAATATCAAATTATTAATTACAAAATTGAATTATATTAATGTTAATTAAATAAAAGAAAATGGAACCTATTAAATTGAAAAGAAAAAGAAAAAAGGAAACTCTGAAGTTTACAATTTTCATTTACTTTTTCATAAAATTTAAATTTTTGAAAATTCAATAAAATTCCAATTTTTTAGCAGCAAAACATCAATATTCAGTATCAAATTATTAATTACATAATTGAATTGAATCAATTTTAATTGAATAAAAGAAAATTTAAAAATTGAATTTGAAAATAAAAAATAAAAAATGAATTCAAGAATATATTGACCTGAAAGTCAAAACTTAAAATTTTTAAAATTCACTGAAATTCCAAATTGTTTAGTTGATAAATTTAGTTCTAATTTAATTGCAAAATTGAATTAGATTAATTTTCAGAAAAAAAAAATTGCAAATTTTCAATTGAAAAGAAAAAATGAGCGAGTCAATTAAAAAATATGCTGACCTTAATTGAATTTTCAAGAAGTAATTGATTCGGAATTGAAAATTTCAGGGAAATAACATGATAAAAACCACTCAACAGTGAATGACTGTGTAAATTCTTTTCTCAATTTCTTCATTATTTTTTGTTGCAGCACCAAGATCATCGAGCGCAGGCACAAACAACCTGCCTCCCCTGACATTTCACCATCAAGTGCACGGGGATAACATCACCCTGTGCAATGGTGGCACTATAGCGAGGAGACACGAGAGTTTCTGCAAAGGAATAACGTTCAGCACTCGGCCTGTTCGCATCGGTGAAAAGGTACCGTCATTCACGTTTTTCTGTTGGCAATTTTTTCATTTCCATTTCCCACTGTCACGGAACGATGCCTGCCTTTCTTTATTTCACCGTGAAATTATATTTAAAAAAAGAAAAAAGAACGGGAATGGAAGCGGGGAAAAATTGTAAATGGTCAACCTTGGCCGCTGGCGCAATCTCGAACCCCTGCCCACACGCATTCCCGTATCACTAGGTTCTTCTAGTGATAATAAGCCTGCGTGGGAGACTTGAACATAATGTTTGCAATTATTCGTCAAAATTAAAGCGAGAGAATTATTCGAAATGCCTAATATAGAGATCGAAGATGAGACGCCAACACCATTTTATTCGATTTTAAATTCTCCAATATTGACATTTTTAAATGTCAAACGCGATAAAATAACTATCCTTTACAGTTCCTATGAATTTTAATCATCTGATTAAAAAAAATTCATAAATATTAACTCTTTCATAAATTAATAACGGAGTCAAGCCAGTTTTCATGAATTTTTATTCTCGTGTTGTAATATAAAAATGTAAAATAAACAGAAATGTCTACAAGGGATTGAGATTTTGTTTTTCATTTTTTTTATTCATATTTGTTTCCTACTACCATTGCGGTTTTATAGGCTCCCCATTCGTCTGCCTTTTGCCTCTCACACTTCACTCTTCTAATTTTTATCTGCGACAAATTCACTTGATAAAATTATAATGATCTCGTTAGGTCTGTGTAAAGTTCCTGGAAATGTCCAACAACTGGTCCGGAGTGATAAGGTTTGGCTTCACAAGCAACGACCCAATTCACTTGCGAAATGGTCTTCCAAAATTCGCATGTCCCGATTTAACGAACAAACCCGGCTACTGGGCAAAAGCCCTTGCCGAGAGATTTGCCGCCCACGACACAGTTCTATTCTACTACGTAACATCAGCCGGTGACGTGCATTTCGGTGTTAATGGTGAGGAAAAAGGTGTTTTCTTCGGTGGTGTGGAGACACGTGGACCCCTGTGGGCTGTTATCGATGTTTATGGCAACAGTACAGCCATTGAGCTTGTGGATCCCAACAGACAGCACTTCAACAACATTCGCAGAGGGGCTGAACACAGTAATGAGGATAATGCACAGCCCAGCAGGCACACTGCCATGGATGATGCCAGCAATGCCGGAAGGGATGTTGTCGAGAGAATTATTGTACCGTCAATGCAGAATGTCTGTATACACCATGAGCCTGATGTCGAGCTGCCTGGACTCAGGTTTCAACCGCCTGGTGTACTTTTCGCACCTCTACCCTTTCATCCGTGAGTATTTGCATTCGTTGAGTTAATTGGAGCGTTATTCATAGGAAAAACAAGTGGGAAATTGCTCTGGTATAGCTACTTTTGCTAATAAGTTAGCAATATGTTTTCGAATGGTGATTTTCCACATCATTTGTTTCTATCATGTACTATTCAGTGGCGAATTGGTAAAACGGTACAAGTCAATTTTGACTGGTTTTCAATGAATATCCTGAAATTTAAGGGAGATGGCAAAATTTTTGTTATAACCTTTTTTGTAGAGCCGATTGAGAGCTAGAAAAAATGTAATCACGAAAATTTCCCTATCTCCCTTGGATTCCGAAATATTGCTCAAAAACTCAACTGGGAGATAAGTCGAGTTAAACCGTTTTACCACTTCACTACTGAATTCATTGTTTATTTCATTGTCTCCTTTTACCTAATTTCGTCAGATTTTTAACTTTGTTGAATGTTATCAGCATCATTATTCTTATTATACCTTTTCTTCTGTACAACCGATTGTCTTTTTTACAGTTCTATCTCGTCCCTTAGCCCTTTGATAAAATGTTGATAGAAAATTTTTATTTAGATGTACTTGAATGAATTTGAAACATCACATTTGAATCTCACTTTCGCGGATATTCATGAAAAATTAAAAATTGTTCATTTTTATGATGATTGTTTTTCCATCTTCATAATGTAAAATATATCACAATTTCCATTGGATTTTACATCGCGGAGGAGCCCCTAAAAACTATAATTGTACAATAAAAAAAATTAGAAAAAAAACTGAACATTTATAATTCATAATTCAGGTAGGAAGATTGACGATTATTTGGATAATCGAAAATCAAGTACCTAAAATTTAGAATTAACTTGTTAACGGAAAATTCACATTTCAATATTAACAAAAATTTTATTCACCATTAATCGATAATATTTAGTTATTAAATTTTATAATATTCTGAATTTCGATAAGTATAGTTAAACTTTGATCAATACAAGTAGGTAAACCTTCTTAATATTGCCGAAGTCTCATATTGTCGGCCACCCCTGGTATTGGGTTTATTTCCCAATATTACAAAAAAATGCTCTTTAACAATATTCAGCTTATTTTCAACGTTTTTTCGATTGTTCAATCATAATTTTCGGAGACTCCAGGGCTATCTAAAACTGAATATCAATCGGACATCATTTCAGATTATCAAAATAAAAAAAAACAACCAAGCTCACCTTCGAAAGATGACCCGTCCGGGCCTTAAAATCTTAATACCTCCCTAAATCCCCAAATTCTTAATTTTCCTCCAGTGTTCGTGGCCGGAACATAAGATTCAGCAACCAGCAGTGCGTGGCAACGCGTTCTGACACAGAATTCTGTCACGGTTATGCCTTCACCAGCCGGCCCCTGCTCCTGGGTGAGCGCCTAGTCGTCCAGGTGTTGTCCACCGAGCCGATGTACGTGGGCGCTCTAGCCCTGGGTTTGACCTCCTGCGACCCATCCCGCCTGAGCCCGGAGGACCTGCCCGACGACAGCGATCTCCTCCTGGACCGTCCCGAGTACTGGGTGGTGTCGAAGGACGTCGCCAGCAGTCCCCAACCAGGCGACGAGATCGCCTTCACCGTCACCCACTACGGAGAGGTCCAGATGAGCAAGAATGGAGGCCCCCCCAATGTAGTGATGCACGTGGACGAGAGCCTCCAGTTGTGGGCGTTTGTGGACGTCTATGGGAGCACCCAGAGGGTGCGAATGCTGGCGAGTCGTCCAACGTCACCCCCTAGACAACGGCAGATCGTTAATTCAACTCCAGCCCCTGTGCAACAGCAATCCAATCACTCAAATGCTGCCACTGAGCTGTCCAGGTTCTCGGAAATGGTGCAGTTTAAACCCACTGTTGGAGGTGGTACTGTTCTCGTTGTTAATCTTCCACCACAGCCTGGGTATCCACCGGCCACTCCTCAGCCTATTTATGGAACAACTGGGGTCAGGAACTCACCCAGTTTTCACTCACCAGCACCCTCGGCAGCGCCAGTTCCAGCAGTTGATACTGGTATGATTGCAATGTTTAAATGCAATTTTTTGAAACATCTCTTTGCATTTTCACACTTGGCTTTTTTTATTTTCATTTTTTATTTGCTGGTTGATGCCATTTTATTGTGACATTTTTCCTGTTTAATTCGATATTCTTTTTTTTTTATTGTTTATAATTATTGATTATAATCATTCTCATTGCAAACAGCGATACGGAGGATGGGAATCATATGTCGCAATTTATCAGCTGACAAGTGTTCATATTACAATAAATTATGGGATCGTTCTCTAATCGATAATCTTCTCCGACAATTGAATTCCTTGTAGAACACACTTTAGAGTGTGAATTTCTGGAATTCAAATATAAAATTTCTGATATGATTTGGTCAAAGTGAAAAACACGAGCATCATTTTCACTATATTGTACTCAGATTGTTCTATTCTTAACGTAAAAAAATTTGAAATAGGGGGTCTATTGAATTTTCTATCAGTTTGCACGATTCTATTGGCAAAATTTTTCTAATTTTTTAGATAGGAAATGTTTAATGGAGAATATTTTATTGAAAATGTTAATAAACTTGGATTTTTCTGTAAAACTTATTCTAATGAGCTACTTTCTATAGATATAGATATTCTATACAACAAAAATCCAAATCGACTTCTGGTGATGAAAATTTGGTACTCGAAATTAAGGCTCCAAAATTAAGGGTCAAAAGTGAAGGGTCACGAGGGGTATAATGAGGGTCACAAGATCCAGAATATTAGATAATATTGAAATATAAATTTTTCATTGACAAGTTAATTCTAAATTTTAGGTACTTGATTTTCGATTATCCAAATAATCGTCAATCTTCCTACCTGAATTATTGGTTAATAAAATAATTCAAAATTTTTTCAAGATTTTGTGTTAATAATTGACAACTTCATAATTTAACGGCAATTATAATTGATGAATGGGGCTATCTCTGATGGGGATCACATGAGCAGCGGGCGTAGCCCCCTAGTGAATAAATAATGATGAAAAATAAAATTAAAAATTAAATAATTAACAATTATTTCTGTCCAGCAGTTGCTTCTCCCATCACCCATCCTAAATTATTGGTTAATAAAATAATTCAAATTTTTTTAAAGATTTATGTTAACAATTGACAACTTCATAATTTAATGGCAATTATAATTCACGAATGGGGCTATCTCTGATGGGGATCACATGAGCAGCGGGCGTAGCCCCCTAGTGAATAAATAATGATGAAAAATAAAATTAAAAATTAAATAATAATTAACAATTATTTCTGTCCAGCAGTTGCTTCTCCCGTCTCCCATCATCCTGGAAGGCAGAGCACGTCTCCACCACTGCTCACAGGCACCATGAGCAGCACCGGCTCCTCGACGTACGTCGACCCAGTGAATTACCAGAGCATTGACACCTCGACTCTCTCATCGTCTCAGTCCTCTCATCTTCAACAGTGGAGTGAGAGGCTTCAGCCCACCCCTGGACAGCCCAGCGAGTGCTCAATCTGCTACGAGAGGAACATCGACAGTGTCCTCTACATGTGTGGGCACATGTGCATGTGCTATCCTTGCGCCATTCAGCAGTGGAGGGGCAAAGGGGGAGGACACTGTCCTCTCTGTCGTGCACCCATCAGGGATGTCATCAGAACCTACAGATCTTGAAGAACTGGGGAATTTCTCTGAGAATGTCTGATGGTGTCTGGTGGAATTCTTTTCTCAAGGCTTTTTCGCGCCGGCGCGAGGGGATGGAAATTGGGGGGCTTCCTGGGGGGAACACTGCCGCGGGGGAGGGGGGATTGGTGAGAAAAGACAATTATTTAAATGCATTCTCGATATTATTTTCTTTTGCTTTCATAAAAATTTCTCTGAAAAAATGAATCCAAGGCCAAAAAACGAAAATTGACTTTTGTTTTTGGAGAATATCTCGAGAACGGAGGGACATACGGCTTTCCATGTCTAAACCTTTTTCGTAGAGGAAATTGAGCGCTACAAAAAAGGTCTCGGGGTGAATTTCGGTAGGTCGTTTGGATCTCGAGATATTCAGCGAAAACTGATTTGAGGGCAGAAAAAATGATATTGAATTGTCGTCATCAATCCCCTTTTGAATAAATCGTGATAATTATCTGGGGAACGAGCATTGAGTTTAAAATTAGGTCGTTTAAAAAAAAGATTGAGAGAGAACGCGACAGACTGAGTCTAGGCTCTTATTACAACACTTTATGAATGTTTTTTACGTCAACGATTATTACATGCCACAATGTTTTACACCAATTGATGCCAACTGTCAGTGTTTTGCCAAGGTTATTATCATTATTTTGTATCTTTTTATTTTAGAATTTAGGATTTTTTTTTCGTCGATTTACTAGGGATATTTGTTGACTCGATTGGTCCACAGTATCGTTTATTATTTTTTATTAATCTTATCAGTTATGGACTAATGTTATTTAGGGTAGGTTAGATAGATCATGCCGACATGTCAGGCATCTGAGTATGTAGGAAATTCACGAAATAGTTATTGCAAATTCAATGACTCAGGAGCAAAACGAAATTTCAATCTTTTTCATGTTTTCACTCAACAAAAGTAAAACTGCACGTGGTTTTTCCTGAAATTCTCCGAATCCGTGGGAGATACGACCTTTTGTTCCTAGAGAATTTTTGCAGCTTATGAAATTCCCCACAAAAAATGTTTTGTCACAAAAAGTCGTATCTCCATTCGTTCGCGAGATAACTGCAAAAAACCAGTGATGAAATTTCGTTGTACTCCCTTATCATTGAATTATTCATCACGTTGGCATTCAAATGTTCTTTTCTCAACTCCTAATTCTCCCCGTTATTTACCAAAGAACCTCCATATCCATATAATCATTTGATAAAAACCCGTAATGGTATGAGTATGAAAACAACGAGCCAGGTTACTGACGAAATGATACCACAAGACGATTTGTCAATTTGTTTTCTTGAAGAGACACTGGGTCGAGGAGCGTCATCATCATCAGGGCCTCGATCACTGCCAAAAAAATCATTAATTACTATAATCCGTGCTTTTGTGTAGTATTGCGCGGTCCATTCGGTGCCTTTGATAACGGTAATCGAATTATTCCTAATGAAAAACAATAATTGAAGAACAATGACACTTTTTTGCGAATTACTCTTGATTTTTCGACGACGTTGGTGAACTGTAGCTGAAGAATGTTTTTAACGTATTGATAATGTACAGAATTTTTTGACAGAGATTAACTTAACAGACTGGGTCGTTAGTATCTTATCGTAAATTAACAATCGATATTTGGTAATATTTATTATTTTTCGGTAGAATTTTACAATTGTATTTATAATTTATGGCCAAAATTTTTGAGAATGTGGCGGGGATTTTTGGATTTTTTCGGAATTTGCGGAGACACGACATTATTCGTTTATATCTTGAGATATTCAGCAAAAACTGAATGGTGAATTTGTATTTAAAACGAAATTTCTGAAATTCACTCGTTTTTTACTCCAGTTTTTTGGGAATATCTCAGATTCCATTGGAGATACGACTTTTTCACTCTAAACCTATTTTGTAGGTCTTGAAATTATCTGCAAAAATTGTAATTACGAAAATTTCACCATCTCCCGCAGATCCCGAGATATCTCCAAAAACCTAAACTCCCCCCAGAATACGATGTAACAAAAAATTATTCAAGTATGATAAGGCTTTTCTCAATGTGCGCGACTACTCGAAGAGTCTCAGACACTCCGAGTGCCTCAGTGAGCGCGAAAACTATAAAATTATCATGAAAAAAAAAAAAGAATGATTGTCACGAATGGTGGGCACGCAATAAAGCAGTAGTGAAATCTCTAGTCCAGCGAATGGCAGCTTACTCCTCTGCCACAATGAATTTAAAAAAAATGAAGAAAGAAAATTTAATAAAGTAAGAATATTTGGTTTAATGTCATGAAGAATCATCATTTGGAAATATGTAGCAAGTGCATTTTATGACTATTCCATATTGAATAAATGAAAAATAATAAAACAAAATTCTTATTATTTCGTCAGCGTAATTCATTTTTCCATATTTATAGCTATTAGGCAGAGGACAATTCATGAGATCGTGGATTTAATACGAATATTTATACAAACTTCTAGTGAGAATAAAAAAGTAAATGTAAAAGTGAAACATAATGGAGTTTAATGTTCCAAAAAAAAATTTGAGGTAATCCTGATTGTATGGCTAGGACAATTGTAATGGATATCGAGTCATTTTTAATTCTACAAACCAATGGAGTCATCTGACTCCACTTTTTCTATTGGAAAATATCAATTCTCGTCCTCCTGCTGCGCATTGCGATTGAATTCTCACGATGTGAGTCAAACTCACTCGTGTAGTCTGAGGGCCAGTGCGAGATTTTATCCATAGAGTTGGATTTTTCTGTGTGGGAGGTATCAGACGTCAGATTGAACTGTATACATATGTAATATAATGAACTCGTACTGAGGCAGGTTTAAATAAAAAGAAATGTACTGATAATTGGACTGTTTTTGTTATTAATCCTGTTGATTATTCCTAATCGTTTTGGATTTTTTTTCAAGGAGAGAAGTTTCCACAATCATTTGTTCAAATTTAACAACTAATTACTGATTTTAATGCGGATCGAAGGATGATGATTAATAATGAATGTTGATTGAATTATATCAATTAATACATTCATTATCATAGAACTTATAGCTTAATTGGTAAGAGCTTTGGTCCTAAATTCTGAAGGTGGTGAAACCTGCCACTAGAGTGTATCGGTATTTCGTCAAATCTACTAAATTATTTAATGCATTAATTATCTATGAATTAATAATAACTTAATGTTGATTAATTTTTTCAACAATCAATTGTTGAATGTCAACAGATAATTGTTGAATTTCAATGGAACAAATTAAAATTATATTTCGCACACTTGTGCTCATTCTCAATTCTCTCAGCCATCCTGATTATTTCTATTCATTTTCTCATATTTATGAGAAAAATACCCAACAAACGTTTGTTAAAATTTAACAAGTCATTACTGAGGATTAATAATGAATGTTGGTTAAAAAATTTCAATCAATAATACAATCATTACTACAGGACGTGTCGTAGCTCAATTGGTAAGAGCACTAGTCCCATAATTTGAGGGTTGTAAGTTCAAAACCCTCTGCTGTGAGATTATGTTCGATAAAGTAAATTTGATGACAATTTTTTTATTACATCAACTATCAATTAATAGCTATTAATTATTAATTCATTTTAATTATTTTTTCAACAACCGACTGTTCAATGTCAACAAACGATTGTTGAATATCAATAAAAAAAATGAAAATGATAATTCATAGCCTCAACGCTCCCAATTTTGCACACTTGTGCTCATTCCCAATTCTCTCAGCCATAGTTTTCCCCCAGTACTCGTAATCCGAGTAGTTGACAGTCTGCAGCCACTCGAACTTGAGGATATCCGCAATCCTCTGACTATAATTCGAAGTGAAAACTCCGAAGGCAACTTCGGGAATGACCGCACTCTCACCGGTTCCGCGTTTCTTTAGGCCTCTGGCGAGTGTCAGCGAGGCGGCCACGACCCCCTGCCCGATCCGGAATCCCCGGTACTTGGGGTCCGTGCCCACGTAGAAGACCTCCATGGCCCCTCGCGTGTTGTATTTCTCAAACAGATCCACTCGTGACTCAACCTTTAAGGGAACGGAGGCGTTACTTTAGAGGAGGAAATGGGGAAATTAATTGGGCGAATGAGACGATCGAAGGCTTACATCACCGAGGAACTCAATGAGGGCAAGGCTGGATCGCGCCTTCACGTGGTTTTTCACTACTTCCTCGAGAGGATCTGTCTCGCCGATGGCTAATGGCGCCTTGAAAAATTGTGGGAATTAATCGTAAGTGGAGTTAATTGGGGATTTATGAGGGGAAACGTCAGGAGATTTTTTTTTCATTTTCTCAGCTGCAAAAAAATCATCTGATATAATTAATTTGATTCATTTGATTCGTTATTTTATTTCCATAATTATTAAAATTTGATTTTGGCAAAATGCTAATTAAAAAAACCCAATTTATAAAAATGTTGACTTCCACTTTCTTCAATTAAATCAGTAATGATTAAAATATACACTACCTCCCGAGATCCAACAATTGACAAAAATATCGTACTTGATTTTAAGCGAATGTGATGAATATCGTTAATGACTGACACTAATAATCGTGTCTGACGAATCAAACTCACGTGCAGTTTATTAAACGACACCGCGACGACTTCTTCAGTTCTAACGTCGATCGCAACGATAGTGCAATTGTCCTTGATAACTTCGTAGAAAACTGTCTTCATGGCCTCGGGGCCACCCTCTTCCTCGTAGAGGCCGACCCCAAGAGCCACGTTCTCCTGTCGCATAGACTTCTGTTGAATTTCAATCGCCGATTCAATTTTATCTTCCGTTAGGAGACGATACTCTATCGTACCGAAAGGTCCTGCTTGCGAAGAGCCGAACATTTTTCTGTGAACACAAGTGTGTGAACAAATTAATTCAATAGGGAAGCGGTAAAATTCAAGTCGATTTTCACTATCGGCCAGTTTTTATTGAATATCTCGAAGTCTAAGGGAGATGACGAAATTTTCGTCATGACCTTTTTTGTAGCCCAGGATTAGCCGCATAAAAAAGGTAATTACAAAAATTTCGTTAGCTCCCTTACATTCGGAGATATTTCTCGAAAACTCAACTGAGGGATAAGTCTACCGTTCTACCGCTTCACCACTGAATTAATAAATAAAAAATGAGTAGAATTTTATCTTTCTATCCAACTTTTTCAATTTTCTTCATTTCTTTTCTCTTTAATAAAAGAATCAAGCAAAAAAACTTGGAAAATTTTAGCCGAGGAATTTCTATAGAAAATATCTCAAGAGAATAAGTTGCGTACAAAAATAAAATTCTGTGGATTTTTTCTATTAAATATTTTTATTGAAAGAAGCTCAATAGAATTAGCCGAAAACCAGCAGAAAATTCGATAAAATTTTCTACGATTGTTTTTCACGCGTGTTAATTTCCACTGTTTTCATTAATTTTTTTGTACATTTGAGCAAATTCACCAAGAAATACCTTCACTCAACACACCACATGCACTGCAGTTCCAGCGGTCCACTATCTAATTATTTAAAGATCCAATCCTCTCACAGAGACACTCGAGCCTCATCTGAAGGCGATCTCAGATTTCCACGCAGCCTCCGTAACTCGGCACTCAGTTAAACGAGTTTCATTGGCATCATGAGCCCTCCACCACGATTCAGACTATTTCCCATTGTTCCTAGGACACGTACATATGCACTCAAGTCCATTTGTTACATCCGCACTATCTCCGATGGCTCATAAATAACGACTGACCGCGAGGGTGAATAAATCGCCGATAAAGACTGTAATGAACACCGGAAAATCGATTGATGAATGAGTGTCAAGGGTATCCCCTATTTCCAATTTTTCCGGAATTTTTTTTAAACTCAATATTCGCTCCAGCGGTGAGCACTGAGACGGATGACCCGGAATTGATGCTAAAGAGGGAAGTCTCACAAGTGATGAGAACTGTGCTGCGACATTAATGAAGTATTCAACGTTTGTCGAGGATGAGTAACTCAATTTTGTGAGAATTGAACTGAGTAGAATGGAAATACAAGGCTCAATCAATGACATTCGTCGGATGAGCGTGAAAATACGGATTTTTTTATTTAATTTCTATTAAAATCTTTTAATAAAACGGAAAAAAAAAAGAGATGTTTTTTTTTTTAGAAAAATTGATTGATTTCAGTGTTTTCATTAACATATAGCTTCATTTCACAGAATTGTTTTAATAATGTTATGGGAGGGGGGGTCGAGAGAGTAATGTAAACATTATTATTATTACGTAGTAGTAATCGCGTAAAATGATTAGTCTCCAATTCTTAATTTTTTTCATTTATTATATTTATTCTATCGAAAGACACGGATAGAAATCGAATTTATGGGGGTAGGGAATTTCTATGAATTTTTGTCAATTTTCTAATCTCAAGTTTAGAAAAAGTTCGAAACATTGCTCATTAATTAATAATTAATTGCTAAAAGTTGAAGATTTCAAACGCTTTGAATTTGCTGATGACGTCACACAGACAGGCGCTGGACCAATCACAGAATGGCTCGGGCCGACTTGACCCAATCTTGAGGTGAGCCTCGGGCAATGGAGGAGGACAACTCCCCACTCTCTTCATTTTCGACCAATGAAGCGTCATGACCGAAAAATTGGCCTTGAAAACGACTGATTTTCAATGAATTATCATAAGACATCTAGGCAATATTTCTCCATAATTTTCGCCGTTGAGCTCTATGACACTGGATGAGATTTAGGGGGGGAAAATAGTGAAATTTCAGATTTCACTGAAATTTTAATGCCATTGGGCACTGAATATTCACATTAGTTTGGGAATTCAAATAAATTAAGAAATGCTCGTCTTTATGCTGTTTAAAATTCTGGAATTTTACTGAATTTTCAGTGAAACCTGAAATTTCATGATTTTTAGTCAACTGTCCATGAAATTTCATTTTTTTTCCAACAGTGTACACAAAAAAAAAACACTTTTTTATCTTCAAGGTGAAAAAGATACTGAACTTATCGATGCCTCATTTAAACGCGCGTAAAAGTAGCCAACTTTGGAATTTTTGTGGTTTGACTCCACAAAAATAAACGAGGAGATAAGAATGTCAAGACTGTCGTTCCCCGGAGTTGCAGTTTCTGGCACTAGACCCACTTTGTCATTTAATTTTTTTAAATAGAGTACTCCATTAATGTACCTCAATTTTACAAAAATTGAACTACCAGGTTTAATGAAAGCCATTCGTCCCTTAAAAGTGAAAAAATAAACATTTATTTAACTTAATTTACATTACAACAATTGTTAGAAAACCAGAGAAGAAAGTGGGATGGTTTTGTTTAGAAAAATAAATGTATTCCAGTGTTTTGGAGAAATCCTCGTATTTCCCCAAATAACGAACAATAAAATCCTCTGAACATCTCATTTCACTTAAATTCTTTTAGCCACAAGCCTCCAGCTCTTGTGCACATCATTAATTCGTTCACTAGCTTTTTTTCCATCGAAAACATAGTCCTCGAAGCTGACTTCAGCGAGAGAATTGAAGCCCAGCTTCTCCGCGAGTCTCTGGGAGTAATTCGAGGACATTATCGCGGAGACTAGACCGGGCACGCAGTTGGGGTTTGTGATGGCGTCTGTGCCGGCGACTTCAACAGGCGTCTGCACGTCTTTCCCGCGCTTTAATTGCCTCGCGATCTCAATGGAGGAGGCCACTAGGAGCTCGGCTATCCTTCGGCCCCTGTGGGAGCTCAAGGTCGCTAGGAACATCACCTCTAGGATGCAGTCCACGTTGTAGTGCTTGAATAAATCTACTTGAGAGTCCACCAAGATCATGATATCTACTAGACCCTTCGAGGATTTGCACTTGCAGTTCTCGCTGAAGAGCTCGAAGGCCGATTTTTCTCCGGATTTTTGCTGCATCTGAAATTCAACATTAATCAATTAATTCATCGAGTGGAATGGAATTGAATTGAGTAATTGTTCAATCCATTTCCAAACGAAGAGAATTGAAAAGAATTTAGAATTCATGATTTCGGTCTCGATAAATGCGAAATTATCGCAGTAATGAGTGGCTCTACGAGAAATTACCATAGAACATTTTTTGTAGAGCATTTCCTCATCTCCAAAAAAGGTTTTATGATTTTTTCCTCAAAACCCAGTCGTTGTCGAGTTATCGCTGCTTTAGGAATTGATGTTCGTTGAAAGAAAAATCGAGCGAGAAAAACTGCGCATACTTTATTTGCTCAATTATCTCAGCAATGAGTGGTTCTATAAAAAAACTTCGTAAGACATTTTTTGTACGGAATTTCCTAAGCTGCAAAAAAGGTTCTTATATATTTTCTTCTAATCCCACTCGTTACTGCGATAAATGCCCATTAGCCAGAATAAATTCCTTCGTCCCTGGGCTCGTTCCCCCGAAGATAGAGTTTTCCCCTTGAAAATCGCCCGAATCACCCAAATCACAATCAAACCATGTTCTCCCCGTTTACAAAGACTTCAGAGAAGACGTTTCACCTGAATCAGGCAATTACGAGCTTCAGAACCTTGAGAATATCTCCAAACGCCTCCAACAAGCGACAATCGATGCATTGTCCGGCCCCATTTAATTAAATCCGCCATATAGAGACCTGATTTGAATAATTTATCACCTGAATCTTGTTGAATGATACGCCGACGACCTTTCCGGTGGCCACGTCGATGGCGACGACACTGACCCCGTCGCGAGCCGCATCGGAACTCAACTCCTCGAGTTCCTCGGTCGCACCGGGTTCGGAGAGAATGTCGACCCCTCGACATGTGGTCTCGTCGGCGAAGAAGGCCTCCCGCATGACCTCGAGGGCTCCGGGCAGAGTTTCTGTGGTCAGGGACTCGAACTCGATGGCACCGTCCGGCGTCGAGCCCCAGGGACGGTATGACGGCATTCTTTTACGGCTACTGATAACATTTCGATTATCAATTAGCGAGGGGTCACTACTTTTGTCAAGTAGGGGAGGATGGGATAAAATGGACACTTGACTTTTTTAAAAATATTCATAACTCATACACATATTTATCAATTGAGCGCAGTCTAGGATCATCACAAGGGGGAAGAATCTCTCTTTATATTTAAAAAAAAATGATTCAATTTTATCAACAATTCAATAAGTCATTAGCATTTGAAAAAAAGTATAAAGTGTCCATTTTACACCAGTGTCTCCTAATGAAGAAATTAAAAAAAAAATGCCGAAATTTTCTTGACTTTCAGGGACGTTATGACGGCACGTCAGTTATGACGTAATGACAGCCACCACGGCATGACAACAATTCAATCCGCATTCTACTTTATCACAATTCCCCCGAAAGATAAAAAAAGTCTCGACCGTTTCAGTTTTCAAATAAAAAATTCGTGAGGCATTATTCTGGGGTAGCAGGAAATTCACTGACGATAATGAATGATTGCTCAACGGACTGATTCTGCCCAGCGTAAAGATCATTTTTAATTTAAAAGAGTTAAAATATTGAATTTTTTTGACAGTAAAAATTTTTATGTTTAAGAAATTTGAACGAAATGAGTATTTCGGGGGTTTTATATTCTACGATTGTTTATACAGCAAAATGACGCACTTCATGATGAATAAATCGTCGCAAATCCAACACTGGAAATGAACGTGACGCACTGAAGGTCCCCGACACACTGAAATTTCAACCTCTCCCAACAGCACAGGCAACTCTCTATTTATGCATGTGCACAACACATGTGTCTGTGACCCTCACACGCGATTGGAGGCATTTTGTAATGCGATAACAATATTTATCGTGCATTTCCTCTCGTTCGAAGAACATTGCTCTCTATTTTTTATCGCTCGTTGAATTAATCGAAATAGTATTTAAAGGTCATGGCAGTCATGACGAAAAATTAACAATAAATATGAATGATTTTTCTCTGGTAAAAAATTGTCAATTCAGTATTCTCTGAGTTGGCCTTTTCCTTCGTTTGGCGTTTTTCAATGTAGCTGTGCAGTTTTTTTCAATATTTGTTTTTGGATATTCATGGAATATTGTTTTCCTGTTGATCTCTGATGAGGCGTATCAAAAGGTCGAAGAAATATTAAATTAAAAATATTTATGCACGGACAAAAATGTACTTGAATCAAGTATATTTTATACTCGAATCAAGAATAAAATATAGATGATTCTAGTGTCTTATTCGGGACTGGGGGGGCTCCGCCCCCTGCTCGCTTCGCTCGCCAACCTCGGGCGGGCTCCACCCCCTCGCTCGCGTCGCTCGCTCCGCTCATTTTTTGGGTATGTTTAGGTGTTCGCATTATACAGAAAAAAAATTGGTAGAATGATTTTCCCTTAAAAAATTGAGATGTTGAAAAATCAAGGGCGTCTCCTGAATTTTTAAACCTCTTTATTTTTTTATTATATAGAGTGATTCGCGTATAAAATATACTTGAATCAAGTATATTTTATACACGAATCGCTCGAATTTTTTTTCCGTATGCCAGTGACAATTTTTCAAATGTAAAAAAATATTTTTCCCCAAACCGTCGAGTATGTTCCGCAATTCTCCTAAAAATTCCATTAAAAAATAAAAAGTGAATTTCTCAACGAATTCCGAGTTCAGTTTGATTTCGATTCTCTCATCACGTGGCTCTGATGCAAGGCCACCAACGGAAGCTTGAAAATACCTCGCGTTATATTTAGAGAATTGAATTTTCGGCCGTTAAAATTTTTCCAGTTTAAAAATATTGAAGTGCATAATTCGTTCAAAGGAACTAAATTTTATAGGTTTGAATATTCAACCGAAAATTTGGTGATATCTGGACAGAATGACCTGTATCCCTTCAATCTTGCAATGATCATCATCTGCCGGAATGATTACGTAAACGATTCGTAATTGGAACATAATCTCATACAGTTTTAAATTCCTTATTACGAATATGAATCATCCAGACGTGCAAAAACGTCTGAGCGTTGGGGAAAAAAATTAAAACACATCAGTCAATGACTTGATTATTGATTCCCAAGGAAAATAGGGGACTTTGGCTGAATTTACTCACGAGAATTCCGAGGAAGAGCTCTAGGAACACCTCCACATGATCCTTTCTCCGCAGAATTTATCACTTGCCGAAAAATCAGTTGTTCTACTCCGTAAAAAAACAAATGAGGAGATAAGACTGTCAAGACTGTCGTTCCCCAGAGATGCAGTTTCTGGCACTTGACCCACTTTGTCAATTTATTTTTATTATCGTTGGTTGGTTTTGGGGAGAACTTCTATTACCGTCCAATGCAAAATACAAATTTCGTCTTCACTTCCGTCCTTCGTAAAACGCGATATAAATCCTTATTACACACGTCGATCCCTTCTAATAGATAAACAAACTCTGGAACCCGGGGGAGTCCCTTTTAATATATTAGATCCGTTCCGTTATTTCGCGCGCGTCAAGATCGGAATTTAAACTGCGAATTTCAAAGTTTCATGTTCATAAAACGATAACTCGTTTTTTTTAGTTTTTATGAACATTTTGAGGAGGTGATGAACAGCGATCGGTCGGCAATCATTACATTTGTAATATTTTGTAATATTATTAGAATTTGCACTTTTCTATTACTATGGTTCTTTTGTCATAATTGAAATTTCAAAATAATAAAATGATTCATAATTTAAATTTTCTATTACCTGTTGAGTAAATAATTGTAAATTTCATAACAGGATTTTTTCGATTAGACATGTAATGGCCAATCTTCTGACACGACTACTGGTTGATAGATTATTTCGGAATTTGAATATTCGATTGATGAGTAATTTGGTAATTGAAAATTGTTCGGTAATATTATCAGTCAACATACGCTAAATTTAACTTATTTTGAAATTGATAATTGTTCCGATCCCTGGTGATGAATTTTATAATTCTTAGTTTGGTGGAGATGATCTACACAATTATTATTCACTATAAAACTCTTGCCAGATAGGGAAGAGATCAAAACAATATTGTTTTGGTTTTTTAAATTCATTTTCTATTGAATACACAAATAAATTTCAATTTTTATTTCATTATCGATGCATGATTATCCAAATATTTAATTTTTTTATAATCAAGAAATATTTTTTTCCTCATTTAAAAATGAGTACAAAATTTCGTGGAAAAATTATAAATTTGTGATCAATTCTTACAATTGTTTCTTTTAAATTGTCATAATTGCAATAAAAGCTTTATATTTCTGCATTTTCCCCAGGAGGATTTTCACAAAACTTGATTGATAACGATATCGCAATTTAAGGTGAAGTTCTTCCCCTGGAATTTCTGAGGAACGGGTCTTACTGAGGATAAACAATTAAATCTCATCGGTTTAAATATTTATTTAATTGTTTCCACGATATTTTCCAACAAAAGTCGTAAACGAATTACAGAGAATTGAGATAATATGGACACGACGATTTTATCCACTAAGGCGAGACGACTCTAAAAGTCGCGGGTCAATGAAATGCGATTTCTCATACATTGAAGATTGATTATATATGTCTAAAAGCGAATAATTAGTGCAAACGCTTAAAATGTTTAACCCCCCGCAAACAGTTAGGACAATCATTTGTTTGCACTAATTATTTGTTATTTAGCCATATATAATCGATCTTCACTGCACGAGAAATCTCACTCCAATAGCCCACGACTAAAACCCATAGTAGTCTCCCCTTACTGATGTCCATTCGCCTCTATATTTCGCGAACCATTACATCAACAATATTATTTTGTCCAATTCCTTCAAAAGTCCGCGTGCCCTCCAGATCCTCATACTCCAGCAAATCGACCCCCAGGATGCTCCTCATGCCCGCCCGTTCAGCGCTCCTCTTCGAGAACGGAGAGGTGAAAACCCCGAAAATCAGGGGAATCCCCTGCGCTCCGGCCCACGAAATTCCGCTCGCTATCAACTCCCTCGCGATTCCCTTCCTCCCGTGGGCTTTATCAACCGCAATTGCGTAGAACTCCATAGTGGTCCTGGCATCAGGGTACCTATTGAAGAGATCGGCCCTGTCGTTAATGTCCATCAGGTACTTGTGGTACTCATCAATCAGCGGAGATTTGGGGCCGTCGGAGGGGAAGATGTCCGCCAGGGCGTCCTTGCCCTCTCCGAACAGAGGGTTCTCACTCAAGAGGGTCAGGTTGGCTCCGACGATCCTCCTGGAGACGTTGTGCACTGCTAGGAAACACGTCGAGGCCTGCGATATCGCCCGGACGGATCCGTCCGAAATTTCGGTTATAATTCTTCTCTCGGCATCTGTTATTTTGAATTTTTCACAAAGAGACTTGCACATGTTCTCCTCGAAGTAGAAATTCTCCCTCATCAGGTCGAGGACCTGGGGCAAGTCCTCGGGGGAGGCTAGCCTGATGGAGTAATCACTTTTCTCCATTTTTTTTGGAAATTCGGAAGACGACTACTTCCGGAGTTTTTTATGCTGCGGTTTTTACGGGCTGTCTAGGGTAGACAAAGGAATTTATGGAGATTAGTGCGATTTTTACACTGAGATGGTAACTGGAGTTGTTAGACGACTGAATTTATTAGAGTAGTGCTGTCAGAGATGAACGTCGTCAGAATATGAAGCGGAATTTATGGAGGGGGAAAACTTAATTTTAGGGCGAGTTTTCGGTTCGATTTAACTACGGTTAGGCCGTGGTTAAAGTTGAGACCCCCACCACTCAGTCCAGTTTATCTAGGGGCGACGCCAATTCGAATTAAATAGTCATTTGAACAATGGGATTGCAACTCGGGAATCCACTGTAGAGTATAGACGCAGATTTGATCAGAGAGTTGTCAATGTGATTGTTGAACAAATTGTAAATATTGTTAAATAAATAATATTATTGGGATTATAATATTGTCAAAGTAATTCTAGGGTTGACAGCCTATTTAGGGGAGACGCCAATAGTTATTTGAACAATGTGATGACGACATTGAGATCAACTCTGGACACAAACTTAATCAGAGAGTTGACAATGTGATTGTTGAACAAATTGTAAATGTTGTTAAATAAATAATATTATTGGGATTATAATATTGTCAAAGTAATTCTAGGGTTGACAGCCTATTTAGGGGAGACGCCAATAGTTATTTGAACAATGTGATGACGACATTGAGATCAACTCTGGACACAAACTTAATCAGAGAGTTGGCAATGTGATTGTTGAACAAATTGTAAATGTTGCAAAATAAATAGAAGGCGGAAAATGGGGGATTATAACATTGTCAAGGTTCTTCTAGGGGTCAATAGTCATTTGAACAATGTGATATAACAACTCTGGGATTAACTCTGGCTAGTGTACAGCTTTTATAGTCACAATGTGTTAAACTTCATTTTTTCAAAAATACTTTTCTGGAAAAAATGTTCAGAGACTGAACTTGACATTGCGCCTAGAAAATACTCCTGATCTATTCTATAAACTCTGACGAGGATTTCTCGAAAAGAAATTGCTTGAGCTACATGGACATCCTTAACCCGGAACTTTAACCGAGGTTTAACCCTGCCTAGCTAAACCAAAAGCAGGCCC
Source organism: Diachasma alloeum (assembly GCF_001412515.2). Taxonomy (NCBI): domain Eukaryota; kingdom Metazoa; phylum Arthropoda; class Insecta; order Hymenoptera; family Braconidae; genus Diachasma; species Diachasma alloeum. The sequence continues at coordinate 134,322 of NW_021680493.1, read as the reverse complement.
TGACATTCTCGAACGTGTAGTTCAACAAATCCCCAAACCGTCAAGACAGTCCGTGTTATTCGTCTTTATCCTTCACTAATAATCCCCAGACCTCATAAACAATAGCAACAAACAAATTGCTCTGCCACAGCATCCTTACCAATCCCCGGAAACAAAGAGAGCCCCCAAATCATCCGAGAGACCCCCATGATGCACTTGTCGAATGGCGCGGTCTCTCGACGCACGCGCACACCGCCACAACAAAATAAAATGGCCGACGAGCGAAATAAATAAGAGCCGCCTACGTGAATAACAAACCCCCGAGTTTCCCTCGTCGCAATTTTCCCCGAAGAAAATCCCCAGCGAGCGAAAAATTTCTCGTGTCCGATAATAAAGCTCTAATGAGGTGATTCCAGGGGATAATTACCACAAACGAGATATATCCTGAGGAGCACTCGGGGTTATCGCGAGGGACGATTGGACCCTGGTGTCACGCGTGGTGTCTCAGTGATAATTTAATCATCAGGGGATTTATCTCACCGATTTGTGTTGATACGTGTTATGTACCCGCTTGAAGCGGGATGCGTTCTATCCAATCGCCGTCGGCTGGCCTAGCTTGGCCCGCTAATCTAGTCATCGCCTGGACCACAGCATGAAGGAGATGCTTGGAGGGTGCTGCGTGTGTTCTGATGAGAGGGGATGGACTGAAAATCCGTTGGTTTACTGCGATGGCCAAGGATGCACCGTTGCTGTGCACCAAGGTAATTCGGGGGATGGGGCTGATGGTCTTGGGGACATTGTGGTGGTTTTGGCCAGAGGAACACGTTGTGGGGTGCACTAGGTGACTGGGATGTTGTCCTCGGTCTTCATTCCTGAAATGTGTTCTTCTGGGGAATGGGTTATTTCTGGGTTTTTATGGGTTCCAGGAGAGGTTCTTGGTAGTAATTCATGATCGGGGGGTTAGGTTAGGTCTGTCAATGGCCACATGATGATGGGAAGCTGTTGGGAGAGGGGAATGCTGATGTGAGGTGATTGGATGGGTTGGGATGTTTAGGGTTTGACAGGAGTTGATTCACTGGAGATTGTTGAAATTTGTTGGACTTTTGGGGTTTTCAAGGGTCTCAGAAACGTTGTCGTGGGGTTCATTAGGTGACTGGAATGTTGTCCTCGGTCTTCATTCCTGAAATGTGTTCTTCTGGGGAATACTATTTATGGGTTTTTATGCGTTCCAGGAGAGGTTCTTGGTAGCAATTCATGATCGGGGGGTTAGGTTAGATCTGTCAATGGCCACATGATGATGGGAAGCTGGGGGGAAGCTGGGAGAGTGGGGAATGATGATGTGGGGGTGATTGGATGAGTTGGGATGTTTAGGGCTTGACAGGAGCTCACTGGGGATTGTTGAAGTTCATTGGACTTTCGGGGTTTTCAAGGGTCTCAGAAACGTTGTCGTGGGGTGGCTAAGATGTTGTTCTTGGTCTTCATTCCTGAAATGTGTTTTTTAGGGGAATGAAGGAGTGAATGAGGTAATAAATCTTATGAGAGTGGCATTGAATCGGATTTAGGGAAAAAATCGTTATGAAATTTCAGGTTTTAAGTTGAATTTACGGAAATTCACGGGTTTTCAGTGGGAGTGAGATGGGAATTTTACAACTTGATTGAATTTTCAGTGGAATATGAATATTCAGAAACAAAATGATATGAATGTTTAATTTTTCCCCGAATAATTGAATTGAAAAATCAAGTATTTTATTGATTTTCAGATCAATTGACCTGAAAATCAATGAAATATTAGATTTTTCAATGACAAGATTTCCTGAAATTTCAGTGGAACTTGAACACGAGAAAAATTTCCGGAATTTGGCAGGGAAAATTCAGACGAAAATTTTTCATAATGTGTTGTGAATGGGGTTTTCTGGGTTTTTTATCGAGTCTTGAGGGTTTTAGTGCTCTTTCATGATCTGGGGATTAGGTTAGGTCTGTCAATGGCCACATGATGATGAGAGGTTGTTGGAGAAGTATGGAAAAGTCTTATGGCGGTCCTTAAATGGTTACTCTGGAGCAATCGAGGGTTCAAGGACATTCGTTAATTGAACATTTTAGGTTCCTTGAGCTCCTTAAGACCATAATTATGCTATTTTCTTCGAGACTGCGAATGTTTTTCTTCAGACTTATCACGAACACGTTTTTGAACGAATATAAAGACGTGAATAAAGAAATTTTTCTGTTTTTTTCTGAATTTTGTTCTAGATTGAACCATTGAATGTCAAACGATTGAAGGAATTTATTTATTTTTCTTGTTCTTGCATTAGATGAAAGTATTTCGATGCTTTTTGTGTGGTTTTCCCCAGATTAAAAGATTTATTAGGAATTAATTCATTAGGAATTGTTTGCATTTGTGCGATTTTAAGGGGCTCATTTAGTTTCTATTGATTTTGCAGCTTGCTATGGCATTGTCACGGTGCCCACGGGTCCGTGGTACTGCCGAAAGTGCGAATCGCAGGAGAGGAGCGCCAGGGTGGTGAGTATTTTCATAATTTAAACGTAATCATCAAGTAAATGGCAAATGGAGAACATTTTAGATTATCAAAATGAAGAAAAAAAATAGCCATGATGTTGGCTTGTTGGCAAGATAATACATGGAGCTTAATGGCAATATTGTTAATTTTGTTTTTTAATTTTCCAGCGCTGTGAATTGTGTCCAAGCAGGGATGGGGCACTCAAGAGGACAGACCAGGCGGGTTGGGCCCACGTGGTGTGTGCCCTCTACATCCCAGAAGTGCGATTTGGAAATGTCACAACTATGGAACCAATTATTCTCCAGTTAATTCCAGGGGAACGATTTAACAAAGTGAATTATCAATTTTTATTTGTTTCTATTAATTTCTGTTGCTCAATTCTGCTGTCAATAGGTGGTGTTATGTACTATTTCATGGTTTTTAGATGTGTTATATATGCGAGGAGCAGGGCAGAGGTGGCAGGGCAACTGTGGGTGCTTGCATGCAGTGTAATAAGACAGGATGCAAGCAGCAGTTTCATGTTACGTGCGCCCAGGCACTCGGTCTCCTCTGTGAGGAGGCTGGAAATTATCTTGACAATGTCAAGTATTGTGGATACTGTCAACATCATTATTCAAAGCTGGTGATTATTCTGAAACAATGTAGACTATTTCTACAATTATTCTCGTTCATTTTATAAAAATTTATTATTGATCAGTTTGCTTCGTGAATATCTCGGAAACTAACGAGTCTAGCAAAAAATGTCAGATACGCTTTTTTGTAGAGAATTTCATTAGCTACAAAAAACTTTCCGTGACATTTTTTGCTAAATCCTTTTCTTCTGAAGATATCCACAAAAATGTTCAAACATTTTTCTTTTCGTTTCCTCTAAGTGTGGAAATTTCTTCAGATCATTTTGTAAATATCTTGGAATTCACTGGGTTTAGAGAAAAATGTCAGAGAACATTTTTTGTTGCTCATGAAATTCTCTATGAAAAATGTCTCTGATGTTTTTCTCTAAACATCTTCGTTTTAAAGATATTCACAAAATAATTCCAACACTTTGTTGATTTTGAAATTGTTGAAATTTTGGGGAATTAATTTTGAGCTTCCCTTAACAAATGAAAATTATTATTGTCCCCTAGAAAAAAGGTGGAAACGTGAAGACAATTCCCCCCTACAAGCCAATACCAGCAGACAACGGTTCCTCAGACTCATCACCGGAGAAGGAAGCAGAGGCACCCCTGAAGACTACCTCCAGCACAACAAAACGAAAAGGTTCGAGTTCAAAATCTACAACAAGTTCTAAAACAAAATCAAACTCCAGTCCGAGTCTCGAGCTGAATGGAATGACAGACGACAAAAGTGGTAGCGGTCGTAATACCCCAAAAGACTCAAGTCAACATCAAAACACTGGTAGCAGTAAATTTACAAGTTCAAATTTCGTAGAGACCATTGTCACTCAGTCGGAGAGTGTCTTCGGTGTCGAGGGAGGGCAGTCGGGGGTTAAGTCGACATCTGTGGTGCACAAGGGCCAGTCCAAGTCTAGTTCTTCGTCCAACAAGACGTCCAGTCACACCAGCAAGAAGAGGAAGACTGGGGCGAGAACACCCACTGCATTGGGAAGCGAAAATTCTAATCATTCCGTGAGCTCTGAGGCCAGTGGATCTGTTGTCGTGGCTGTTGGAGCTGTCTCACAGACTCCCAGTAATACTGTGCAGCCAACTGTCACTGAGGCCACGAGTCTCAGCACTAATGCAGAGCCTGAGAAATCGAAAAAGGTTTTTAAATGTTTTTCTTCACTGTTCGAGGTTTTCTGGGGTTTTAGTCGATTTTTTTGTGTCATCTGGTTCATTATTGAGTGATGGGGATGTTTGGCTAGATAATTATGATTTGTGAAACAGTGTAGCACATTTAATTGACCACTTGATGAAGTTTTTTAAAAGAATTGTTTGATTTATTAAGAATTCAATGCATAAAGAATTTTCTTTTCGTATTGTTAAATGAAATCATCTGGATTAGGAGTGGTTCCACGAAAAAATCCTACAGGACATTTTTCGTGGAGAATTTCCTCAAAAATAACTAAGATTTATGAAATTTTCTCCCAATACAACTCATTATCAAAATAATTGCAAAATTGACAAGAATATGAAATGAAATTTCTTTGCAACGAGTCGATCTGTCACCTCTTCGTCGTTCAGTAATTAAAATAATCAATTAACGACTCAAGCAATCAATCATTAACTAATGAAAATGTTCCCCTCAATGAATCCAACGTCATAAAGTTGATTTTGATGATTTTTTCAGTTGAAAATTGACAGTCCTCCAGTTCAAAGTAACTCGATGACCCCAGTGACGACTGAGGCGACGACATCTCCAGTGATAATGTCCGTGACACCCTCGACCGTAGCCCAATCCCCCACAACAACAGCCAACAGTATAGTGGTATCAGTACCACTGACAGCAACCTCACTGGCCAGCTCTATACAGAGTATTGTAACAAGTGCCCCAACACTCTACCAACAGTTGCAACAGAGCATGATTACTACTGCTGCCATGACACAACCGACTCATAGCACAGTGTCAACTGTCAGTGAGAAGGTCAATCCTGACGATACGCCAGCTAAGAGATCGAGGTGAGACTATTTCAGTGAATTTTTGTGGTTTAAATGCATTAGTCGAATGCATTATGATTTATTTTGAAAATTTCAACCGCTCACATAAATTCATTTCATTATTGCAATAAATGGCGACCGCATAATGGCCTAATGATGGAGTTTTTCAATGAATTATTATTATTTGCTAGGGGGCTACGCCCCTGCTCGCTCCGCTCTCCAACTCCCATATGACCCCCATGACCCCTATTCTGACCCTTGAGAGCCTTAATCTCACCCTCGTGACCTTTATTTTGACCATTAATTTTAGAGTCTTAATTTCGTGTACCAAATTTTCATCACCAGAAGTCGATTTGGATTTTTATAATACAGAAATGATATATAGAGACCCTCATAAGAGTCACAAGGGTCAAAACCCTTGTGACCCTTATTTTCCGACGTCCATGGCCCTGATTTGGACCCTTAATCTGACCCATGTGACCCTTATTCTGCTCTTGATCTGACTTGTGTCCTTTACTCTGGCCCTCATGACCCTTATTTTAACCCTTGTGACCTTGATTTTTAAGTCTTAATTTCAAGTAAAATATTTTTATCACCAGAAGTTGATTTAGATTTTTCTAATATAGAGAGATTAAGTGTCGTCTAGGGGAGGGGGAGCTCCTGAGAGGTGAAATACATCTCATATGAAGATCTTTCGTTTTTCATCAAGCGATAAATAAATTTTGGTCAACGGTATCGCAATCCTAATTGATTAAATTGTTAATTTAATGTTTGAATCGATAATTTATCAATTATTCAATAGACTTCTTATTCTTTTCATGAAATTGATTCGATTAAATTATAATTAATGTTTTTAATTTTGAATAGGTGCTGATTGAAGTAATTATCATTATTTATTCATTGATTGTCTTCTAGTCGTGGATTTCCTGTGAAATTTTCCTATTTTCAGGAAGTAATAAACAAATTTTATTTCTGAATACAAATCCATTTGTTACGATTCCGAGCAAATGATTTTTATGGTGGAAAATTAATTGTTTATAGATTATTTATACAAAATGCTCGTGATTTTTAAAAAAATGCATTTTTTAATCATTTTATCAATCCTCCCACAAAAGTGAACTTTCTAATTTTTTTCATATTTTTAAACTGTTTTCCAATGGTTCAATATCGAGATTGAAATGCAGACCTGTAAAGTTTAAATAACAAAATCATTGTAAAACTTCGGGAAATTTAGGATCAATTGGGGCTCAAATGAAAGCTCTGATGTTCGACTACAAAAGTGGAGGAGCATTTCACTGGAGAAAAAATAGCCAAAGTACTTGGATATCGAGAAAAATCCTCGATTTCCCCAGTTCAATCAATTCCTCCTCTTCTCTTCCAGAAAAATTCCCAAAACCCAACAAACAACAATTCGTCAACAACCTTCTCTTCTCTTAATTTTCGAATCGTTCCATTTTCCCGCCACAAACTCTCCCGCACACATCTCGATAATGCCCCTTCGATAAATAATCGAAACCCCACGAAATTCGAGAGTGCAGTGCTCTGTGTTTTAAAATGGCTGACGTGGGGGGTAAACAAGCAGGTCCCCAGTCTTAACCTCTACTGCCCGTGATTATGATCTCCAAATATCAATGTTATTCGAGTTAAAAATCTTTTAAAATCCCTCAATCATGTGTCTTAAACGTCTCTGTGATTTTAAACAAATCATTATTGATCTCAAATCGTGAATTATCGTTGTGAAATGTTGAATTTTTTCGTCGTTGAGGAAATAAGTTAAAAATCAAATAGTAGTTGGCACTTGTGTTTATAACAGTAGTTGGGGAAGGCCTTTCAATGTGTATATCCGATATATCGGTTCAATCGAGGTCATTTCGTATCTGTGATTTGTTGGATATTGTTATCATCGTGAATTTTTCAACCATCGTTGGCTAAATTGCAATCTAGATTACGGTGGGAGTCATTGTGTTCAAGTTATTGGGGGGAGTCTGTCGGGAGTGTCTATGAGAAGGTAAAATCGATTCTAGGTTATGTTTATTTTTTTTTGTACCGCCAAATGCTGTGGAATGACTCCGAACAAATTAACAATTGGAATTCGTTTGATTTTGGGGGCGAGTGGGTACAATGGACCATTTAAATCCCTGACTGAATGATGCATTTTTTACAAATTTTATTTCACTTGGAAAATTGTCAATTATTTTGGAATTGAAAAACACAAGTGGGAAATTGCTCTTGTATTGTATAGAGTATAGTTATTTTTGCTACAAAATTTTTGACATTTTTCGAATAAATCAAAATAGCGATTATTGCTATCGCCTTCATCTTCAAACTCGGCCAAAGGGACATCCAAAAAAATTTTTTAAGCCATCATTCAATCAATTCAGAACATTTTTCAAGTTCTCGTGGGACTACCGATTTTCGAAAAAATTACAAAATTAAAAAAACTAATCGATGAATTAAACTTTAATTAATGAGGATCGATAGCGCTCAACAATACCTACATTTGAAAAAAAAAAAAGATTCAAGGCCATCCATTCATTAGCGAAGAATTGAAAAAAAAAACTTTACCACACACACATAGATAAACACATACGTACGGACACGGTCTAAAAATTGTATTTTCGGATTTTTTGGATCTCAATGGGTCGATAAAACACAAAAATCCAGAACTTAAATTTGATTGATTACAATACTACCATTTGGAAGGAAAAAAGCAATCACCCCCTGAAATAACTCGAAAAAAATTTCAGAACTCAATCAACGGAGAAGCAGGAGAAACGAGGGAGAACAAAAAGGATCTCCTCGAGTAGCAACCCACTGCCAGTGCCTCCAGCCCCATCGTCACTGCCCCCAACCACCTCCAACAACTCCCTGACCACCGTCAAACGAACAGGGAGAAGCTCCCAGCAGCTCCCACCCACGCTGCCACCGCCACCAGCGGTAACAGTGGCTCCAGTTCCCTCGATAATCCAGGGACCCACGCTGGGTACTGGCCACTTCAGCAGCGTGGGCTCTGGTGGTAATATGGGACCAGTTGTCAAGGATTCACCACCAAGTTCACCGGGTTCTGAGAGTATGAGCAGCACTGGACCTGGCAGGAGAAAGCGAAAGAGCGCTGGCAATACAACACCAACACCATCAGCATCAACGACACCAACGGCAATGCTGAATAATGCCAAGGACGAGAAGGACGTTAAATTATTTCAGAATGGTGTTAGTGCCCCCCATATGCTGGGTAATCAGTTGAATCCTACGTCGACAATGGCACAAAAGATGTCGGATACACTGAATCAGGAGTTGGAGGCACATTCGATATTCACTGAGGCCAGCAACTCGTCGACAAATCTTGTGGGACCACAGTTGCACAGCAGAGTCATTGCATCGATCAGGTCGAATCAGGCTGCACAGCAGCAGCAGCAGACTGCCACCTCATTCTCAGCTGTATTCTCACAGAACAGTAATAATTCGAGTCTCGGGGCTGGGGCACTGGGGGGTGGGGCCATTCCTCAGACCCTGGATCAACTGCTGGAGAGACAGTGGGAGCAGGGCAGCCAGTTCCTCATGGAACAGGCACAACATTTTGATAGTGAGTGTAGGGGGTTTCAAATGCTTTATTGCATGAGGTTTTTGCATGGGGCGTGCGGTTTAGGGAATTTTCTTGATACTTTTTTTTTATCGAGAATTAATGTTTCTTCAGAAAATATTGGTTGATATTTTTGGATAGATATCCTGACCACTAGACAATACCGAAATGAGATTATTACTGATTGAGAATCCTCATCGATGCCTAAAAATGCATCTCAAGACTTGATTAATTGTTGAGTTATAATTGTTGAAAATTTTTCTAGAAAATTGAACCCACTCATTTTTACTACAATTTCTTCGCACATTTTAATTCCAATAAATTTTAAGAGAATTTCGTAATTACAAATTCAATAATTTATGGGAAAATCTGTGGAAATTCTAAATTTTAGTTCATATATTCTCTGAATCTTCATCAAAATCAGACAAATGCAGGAGAATATATTCTTGAGTATTCAGTTAATTCATAATTCCATTGAATTTCCACCAAAAATTAATCCACTCATCACTACAATTTCTCCTGCAACTGTCCTTCTGCATTGATAAATCTCTCAACTAACATTTCAAATTCCAGTCGCCTCGTTATTATCCTGCCTCCACCAACTCCGTGCCGAGAACCTTCGACTGGAGGAGCACGTGAACAGTCTCCTACAACGTAGGGATCACCTCCTAGCAGTGAATGCCCGGCTAGCCATTCCCTTGACAACTCAACCGAGTAATCATCCACCGAACAACATTCATCAATCAGTGAATCAGTCCGATCCAAATATTCCACACCCTCACATATCACCGGGTACTCCAGCCTCGGTGTCGAGAGTCAATCGAGACTCTAGGGTGAATAACACGTACATGCCACACTCGAGCTCAAGTGGCCACTCAACGCCTATGGAAAATGGACTACCACCGGATCCTTCGCCACCCGCTGCTGCCTCTGTATCCCAGTATTCACATAGAGGATCTTATGTGCAACCTCAATCTAATCCACCAACGATAAGGTGAGAATTTAAATTTTAACAGATAACGGATATAATTTGTAACATTAAATAATGATTAATTTCCTCACATTTAAAATCAACAATCACCTTCAGAAAATGATAAAATACTTCACCAGTTAGTGATCATACTCAAGAAACAATTATTTTCGCAATCAGTGACCAATTTAAATTAATTTATCATTACTTATTCAACTGCCAATTTAATCATTAAAATTTCAAGGAATTTCGTAATTGAAAATTATAAAATTTATGGTTTTTCCCTAAAAATTCATAGAAATTAGGAAAATTTAGGTGAATGTATTTTTGAATATTCAATCAATTAAAAATTCAGTGTAAATTAGTCCCGAAAATTCACGTTCTTATTGGAAATTTCAGTAAGTTTAAGATCTCTCGTCTTCCTGCTGCTAAACAATTCGAAATTCCATTGAATTTCCACCAAGAAATTACCCGGAAAATTATTTTTAAATTAATTTACCATTAATCATTTTCTAATCTAATTATTGAAATTACTGATTATTTTGATAATGACATCTATCAATTATGATTATCATTCAAAAAACTTTTTGTGTGAAATTTTTCTCAAAAAATGATTTTCATCATTCTCTCCCAGAGAACACAAAGAATAAAATAAGAAAAATTGAAAAATCAACTCAAATTTCCCTCGCCACTGTAAAATAATTGCCTCAAAACAAAAATGAATTAAATCTCCAAATTAACGTCAAATATTCTCCCTCCAGACATAGTCCAGCAGCGAGTGGCTACCACCAATCCCAATCCGGCAACATAGTATCCCCAGCAACAGGGAATACCTCAGGAGTCGTTAGAAATTCCTCAGCAACACCCGACCCCCTCCGAGGAGTACCTAGGTAAGACAATGGCTCACCACCTATAAAAAAACAAAATAAGATAAAATGAAAATTATCTGCTCGATTAAATCGTCGTCGACAATCTCCCATCATCGATCGGGGCGACTTGACATCTTCATCCTGTAAATAATCTTAATTAAGCATCTCCACGAGATCGAATAGCCCCAACGAATCATCGAAAATGATTGATAGGTCTTCAGGCAGTTACATGTCGTCGATGTATCAACCGACGATGTCCAGTCTTACCAGTAATCAAGTAGGTAATGTTCATAATCAACACAGCCATGGGCCAACAACAACGAGCCATGGGCCACCGAATAAGCCGAGCTGAAGGTAAATAATAGGATGAAATTATTTATGATTATCATTGAGGTATTCAATACCAGCATTAACCACACTACACGGCCCCTTCAATTCTATCGCAGCAGCAGAAGATCATCAGCATTTGATCACCATGATCACCTATTGTGTCAATCATTTTCACTTATTTTTTTCCCCTTTCGTTTTGTGGTGATGACTCGTTTTGTTGTACTCGATTTGTTTATTAAGAATTGTGAATGTTGATGACGCTATTGCGTTGAGGCTCAATTATTGGAATTTAGTAGTGAATCGGTTAAACTGCTTGAGTCGATTTTGACTATTGGCCTGTTTTCAATGAATATCTCCAAATCTAAGGGAGATGGCGAAATATCAGCCATGACCTTTTTTGTAGCCCTCCCTTCGCTCTACAAAAAAGGTCATAACGAAAATTTCATCATCTTCTTTAGATTCGGAGATATTCCTCGAAAACTCAGATAATGGTCGGCTTGAACCGTTTTACTGTTTTGTTACTGAATTAATTTGGGGTTTTTAATTCATTTTTTCTGTATTCTTGAAATTTTTACAATTTTTTTTCCCTTTGGATTGCGGGATATTCGATGTTTAGATAGTTTTTACTTGAAATTCGTGAAAAAATATGTGTTCAAATGGAATTTGACTCCTGCATTCCCTGTTATGATTTATATTAAGTTTGAATGCCACTTATTTTTCTGTTATTCGTTGAATGCTGCGATAGTTGATCATGTGTTCTCGATTATAAAGCTGCCACTGAACAGGCCAGTTTAGTAATAAATTAAATAAATCTGATGATATTGGTCAATTCACCAGGAACAACTGAAGTTCAATTAATTGAGAGGGAAAATTGGTTTATTTCGATTTGAAATTAGTAAAAACAACTGCAGACTCTCGAAAAATCTGTAGCATTTAAGGACTTTTGTATTTGAAGGTAAACTAAAAAATTAGATAATTAGGTGATAATTATCTCGAAACAGCAAAGACTTGAATAAAATAACGAGAAACATAAATGAGAGACATTTTTTAATTAATTTTTTTTTTGCTGGGCTGATGATGGAAATTCGTGTCGTGGGTTGATGAAATGATTTTTAGACTATGTGTACAAATTTAATAGACTGTAAGGTGTCTAAATTCAGTTGACGATTAGCAATAATAATGTAGGTGTACATTGATAGATTTAGGACTGTATATTAGAAGTGATGCATTGAGGATTAAATATTAACATTTACATTTTTTTAATGAAAAAGAAAAGAAATATTGTGAAGAGAAAATCTTTTGTACTTGGGAAATTGGTGAAATAAAATATGTGATGACATGTGAATACCTCAATGCACTACTGCCACATTCGCACAGACGCACTGGTGATTATTATGGAGAGTTCTTAGATTTTTATTGATTATTAGGGGGGTTAATTAGTTAATGGAGAGTAACAGAAACACTGCCTTTTACGACATCAGTCAACATTAAATTCAATTGAATTTAGGAAGAATTTTATTTCAGTTTAAGGATATCCAAGTACCTTTTGAGCCCAAGTTTCCGGACATTTTACAATGATTTTATTATTTAAACTTTGTAGGTCAGGTTTCAAAATGCTTTTTGAAAGTGCTCATTTTTTTCTACTTTTTTGATGATTAAATTTGCCAATTTTGATGATTAAAAATGGTTAAATCTATAGTGTGGTCTGTACCAAACTGTAAAAAATACTTGGACATCCTTAAGGGAAGAACGCGGTGAAATTTGAATGTTGCAGGGTATTTTCCCCACCATGCTGATGATTTTAGTATTCATTTTGTATTCTCAAAAAATGAGAAAAAATCGAGTTTTAATTTTTTTCATCGACGGCATGTGGCTGCACAGGCATAAAATCTTCAAAACAGTTCCCGAACCAGGATTTTTGATGGATTGACTTGAGTTTTGGCCAGCACATACATGATATAATGACGAACAAAAATCTAAGCTTTTTTGAAAATTCAATTTTTTCTTTTTCGATTGTTTTGTCTTCGAATTCGTAGACAATGATATTCTAGAATAATGCAAATGGAAGGCCATGACACATCAATAAACTACAATAAAAAAATTTTTTTTTTAACATTCATTTTACAAAACTGCCATACTAATGACCAAAAAAGTAAAACAAAAATTGTAGTTCATTGATGTGTCAACTACGAAAAAATCGAAAAATTTGAATTAAAAAAAAAATCATAGTTTTTTTCCTCAACATATTATGTATGGATACCAAAATTTGAGTCAATCCATCAAAATCCTGGTAAGGGGACTATTTTACAGATTTTATCCCTGCGCAGTCACATGTCATCATTGGAAAAAATTGAAACTAAATTTTTCTCATTTCTTGCGTATAAAAAATAAGTACGAAAGTCATCTGTATGATAGAGACAACCCCCAACTTTCAAATTGTACCGAGGTCTCCCCTCAAAATTCAGTGACGATTTTGTCCTGTTTTAATTCATTAGACAATTTTATATTTAGCAAAACTCAGTCCTGACATATCGAATTTTTTTTATTTTAAAAATTCTGCCCACAAAATTTCTGAATTGAGTACATAAAAAAATGGGAGTTGAATATTTCATTGAAGAATAATCAAAAGAAGACGAATATCTGGAGGATATGGATGAAACAACAGATGCGGAGTGAATGAGTGAATTAAAATGAAATGATCTCTTGTGAATCTGTAATTCGTCGTATGATAAGGGCCTAGATTAATCACTGGCGGACCTCATACCGAGCTTGCAGGATGCGAATGTGTATCAGTAATAAATATCATTGCTCAGGGATAATCGTTGATCCGAAAGTGGAGAGAATTTTACCACGTGGAATGACAATTTTTTTTTCTCACTAATAAATTCTAGCAGTCGATAATTGATAAGACTTTTGTACGTTTAGATACATGAGGAGTAATCCCTGTAGTGGAAGAGGGGTTTTTAAGAGATGGAAAGATATTTTTTCACTGAAATTGTGTGCCAAATTTTTTCGTCATCGTGCGGAGGCTCGAGAGGTCGTCATCTCATTCCTTCATCTCAGTTTTTGAGAGAATATTAGAGAGATTGTGGAAGACAATTTGAATGTTGGGGGATGAGGAATTCTCAGGAGTAATGGGGATGTTTTTTAAGCTTTAATCTCTTGTGAAAAAATATTAGGATTCGAATGAATGAAATTGTATTTCTAAGCTTGAAAAAAGAAATGATCGAAGATGGAAAAAAAATTGAATTGGAGATGACTTTGGGTGTTTAACAATGAATGTAGATTCATAAATAAAAAAATTCATTGAGGAAATTTTATCAGTCCACTACTGCCTCGGAATTCACTCATCTACAAATCATACGACGAGAGAAAAATTGAATGAAAAAAAAGATGAAATCCCACCCAGAATCTGAAAAAAATCGTGAAATGGTGTGAAGTAACGCCTGACGTAGTTGAGGTAGGTTGCTAGCATTCTATTTTATATGTACAAAGAGAGGGAGAAAATACGTGCGACGAGGATGGCCTGTGGTATCGAATCTCGATGGGAATGTTGCACGGTTCAACCGAAATGCAACATTTGTCGAGACTCGATGGACTGTGCGACCCGATTTTGTAATGTAATTGTGCATAATAACGAAAGTTAATTAATAAATGACTTGATGAAAAGAAAATGGTGTTTTATTGGTTAAACCTGCAATACAGGGGAGAAATTGGAGAAATTCTGCCGGCGAATGCAACATTTAAGGCTACGCACTTTGAATGATGATCTCTTCGGAAAAAAATTACGAGGATTGAGACAAAATGTTCCTGAAGGAATAACTGGAAATCATTCAAGAGAATTTTTTTTAAGACTAGGGGGCTACTACGATCCCCATCATCCTTATTCTGACCTTCGTGACCCTTAATCTGACATCTGTGACTTTGTTCTGACCCGCGTGACCCTTCTTCTGAGCCTCATACCTTGATTTTGAACCTCATGACCCTCATTCTGACACGCATGACCCTTATTTTGACCCTTGTTGCCTTAATCAGACCCTCATGAACCTCATTATACCCCTCGTGAATTTTAATCTGACCCATATGACCCTTAATCTCACCCTCGTGACATTTATTCTGACCCTCATACTCTGACTTTGAATCTCATGACCTTTATTTATCTTATGACCCTTATTCTGCCCCTCCAGACCCTTTGGGGAGTGTTGAAGGTCTCTACGTATGGAAAAATTTAATAGAAAATCCTGGCGAATTTGCTAGACAATTCTATTCGATTTCTATTGAAATTTTCAATAGAAAATATTCTGTAGAAAAAGTCAATGGAATTCGATTTCTCTATATAACTTACTGAAATATTTTTTATAGAATTTTCTTGGCTAAAATTTTTCATGTTTTTTTGTTTGATTTTCTTGATGAAAATATAAGAAAGATAGAGTGAAAAAAACTTGAAAAATTTGAGCCGGGGAAATTCTATACCAAATATCTCAATAGGATAAGTTCTATAGAAAAATCGAATGCTATTGATGTTTTCTACAGAATATTTTCAATTAAAGATTCCAATAGAATCCGCCGACAATTAATTAAGTTCAATAGAAATTCAATGGAAGTGTATTGCGAATTCGCTAGGTTTTTCTGTTCAATTTTTTCGTGCGTGTCAACTTGAGGCTTTTGAAAGTCTCCATTTGAGATCATAAGTTTCAAAATAAAAGCCACTCATTCGTTCAGTCATTGAACTTGGTTGATTTGACTGGTCAATGAAAAAAAAATTAAAGATTTCTGAGAATTTCAACAGTACAAACGAACAAAAATACTTTATGAAGATTTTCCCCCAATTACAGTTTCGTGTCATTCAACGAGAAATGAATACCTAATGTTTCCCTCACTTGCACTTAACTTTTCACTTCCACCGAGGCACCGATGACAGCAAGGAGTGAGGGATAAAGAGAATACGTACACCCTGACTGTTCATATAAACATGGGAGATCGTGAGAATTCATCACCTGTGACCTCATGCTACATCCGCAAATCGATATAGACGTAGAGTCGAAAAACCGTTAGCTATAACTATTCGTAGCGTGTGCATTCACCTGTCGTGTATAAATTTGTTATTGTTTCGTTAATTATTCACATTACATTCCTCATTTATTAGATTTTTAGGGGTACTGTGATCCTTATTCAAAAGCGAAAAAATGACATCAAAAAAATTACCGCGAAGAAGCCAAAGGTGCACAAAGGTCAAATTTTTAAAAATTTAGAAAAATACAAAAAAGGGTAAATCACAAGAGACAAAAATCAGAAGAGTCGCAAGGGCTAGTCGCACGAAGACAGAAGAATCGCAAGGATCACAAGAGATCACAACGGTGGAAAAAAAGGAAAGCACAAGGGTCACAAGGGCTCCCTTCTCCTAAAAACTTTACATTCGGTCATTTTTTCAACTAGTCATTATTTCTATCGGTCGTTTTTTCTTCAGCGATTTTTTCATAGGTCATTTCCTCGGAGGTCATTTTTTTCACCGGTCATTTTTCTGCCAACCCTATGCCATATGAATACAAAATTTTCCACTCGTTTAGTATTAAATTATCGTTAAAGCCAGAATTCAATTGTCCACAAAAGAGTCCTGTGACATTTTCCTGTGAAAGCATTTACTGTTGATATAATGACATAACGACCAATGAAAAATCCAATGAAACCTTTCAAATTAATTTTTTTCCATGCGAAGAACATTGTCAATTCCCAGTTGATCATATCTCCACCTTAAAATCGATATCATTGTCATCTTGAATTACGTGAGTAGCCCTCGACCGCAGTTCCTAATGCGATTTAAAACGCGAGAGTAGTTCACCCGAATTTTCACGGGGGATTAGCTCTCGATCTTATCGTGAATAAAACAGTCAATGGAATCAGATCATTATCTCACCCCCCGGGAGATGATAATCTAAGAACATTTATCTCAACTGAATACGGAAATCACAATATTTTTGTTTTGCAAATTAAAAATTTTCGGACAATCGCCAAAAGTCTTCTTCAACTCGATTTCGAAAAATCTGTACTCATTTTGAATTCTGAAAAATTTTCCTGAAAACGACGGAGGCCCAGTCCATCTGGAAAAATCCATATATTCGTTTATTTCACCGGCCCTTTTTTTTAAAAACAAAACGTTTATTTTCCTCGGCTGATGCTCCTCACCCCGCGATAAGTTTCTCACTCCCTTGACGCTACACAACTCGCGACTCTATCTGCACCCCATTCTGTGGAAAGGGGTCGTTGCAACTTTACAGAGGGTTTACAGCTGATAATTGCAGTATAATAAAGATCGTCGGGGTGGTTTCAACGGCGGCCTGTAAGCGCCAAAGCGGACTCGAGAGGGTGAGGGGCGGAG